>NW_024044838.1:4052902-4333300 GCF_015852505.1 Tachyglossus aculeatus | reverse complement strand
TCTGGGCTTCTCTGTTGACGGGACTACTATCCTTCCCATCTCACAAGCCCGCAACCTTTGTGTCATCCTCGACTCCGATCTCTCATTCCCCCCTCACATCCAAGCCGTCACCAAAACCTGCCGGTCTCAGCTCCGCAACATTGCCAAGATCCGCTCTTTCTTCTCCATCCAAACCGCTACCCTGCTCGTTCAAGCTCTCATACTATCCCGTCTGGACTACTGTATCAGCCTTCTCTCTGATCTCCCATCCTCATGTTTCTCCCCACTTCAATCCATACTTCATGCTGCTGCACGGATTGTCTTGGTCCAGAAACGCTCTGGGCATGTTACTCCCCTCCTCAAAAATCTCCAGTGGCTACCAATCAATCTGCGCATCAGGCAGAAACTCCTCACCCTCGGGTTCGAGGCTCTCCATCATCTCGCCCCCTCCTACCTCACCTCCCTTCTCTCTGTCTACAGCCCAGCCCGCACCCTCCGCTCCTCTACCGCTAATCCCCTCACCGTGCCTCGTTCTCGCCTGTCCCGCCATCGACTCCCGGCCCACGTCATCCCCCTGGCCTGGAATGCCCTCCCCTGCCCATCCGCCAAGCTAGCTCTCTTCCTCCCTTCAAGACCCTACTGAAAGCTCACCTCCTCTAGGAGGCCTTCCCAGACTGAGCTCCTTCCTTCCTCTCCCCCTCGTCCCCCTCTCCATCCCCCTCATCTTACCTCCCTCCCTTCCCCAGAACACCTGTACATATGTATATATGTTTGTACATATTTATTACTCTATTTATTTATTTATTTTACTTGTACATATCTGTTCTATTTATTTTATTTTGTTAGTATGTTTGGTTTTGTTCTCTGTCTCCCCCTTGTACACTGTGAGCCCACTGTTGGGTAGGGACTGTCTCTATATGTTGCCAACTTGTACTTCCCAAGCGCTTAGTACAGTGCTCTGCACACAGTAAGCGCTCAATAAATACGATTGATTGATTGATTGATTATACCCTTCCCTGAAACCTGCTGCATCAGCAGAAAGGGAAGCTACTCATCCCTGATTCCCTTTTCATTGAAATGTCCAACTACGTGGCCCATGATCCCCCAAGCCTCTGGAGTTGGCCCTGCCTGTAATCACATATTGAAAACATTGGGAACACCGGAGCTGTTGGAACACTGAGAAGCCTAGAAAATTGAACCCCAATTCAGCTTTTCCCCTTATTCTTTTCATTTGTGAGCTATTTTTATCATTTAAATCCTCTGTTGTGCATCTCTTGTCATTTCGCCCATCACATATTTAGACTGTGAGCTCTCTGAGGGCCAGGGACCCTTCCCTACCCAATTCTCATCCTTGTATCTCAGCAACCAATAAATATCATTCAATGAATGAATGGATGGATGAATGAATGAATAAAAAGGAGAACCTGAGATGTGCATTCAGTTATTTCTTTTGCTTGCATTATTTGTAATTATTTTTATACCTATCTCCCCTGCTAGAGAGTATACGTTCTTTGTACACAGGAAATATGTCTTGTACTTCTGTTGACCCTCTCCTAAGTACTGAAAACTCAGTTAGTACTCAAGAGATACCATTACTACTACTACTAATTAAAAAATTGTGGTATTTGTTAAGCACTTACTATGTGCCGGGAACTGTCCTAAGTGTTGGGGTAGATACAAGGTGACTGGGTAGGACACTACTACTACTCCTGCTGCTACTATTACTACTACTACTACTTTTAGCACTCCCATTAGGTACGTACGACAGTGCTCAACGCACATAGACTTTCAGGACACAGCTTTATAAAACAGTGCCCACTACAGCATTTCACTAAAAGTAGACATTCAGTACAGTTTCCCTGGAAACAGGAGGCAGATTGTACAGTGCTCTGCACAGAGAGGGCACTCAACAAATCCTGTTGATGAAAGTAGCCAGAATATGTTGCTTACCTGACAGTCTTCTGTTGTCTGTGAGAGCTTCATTTAATTGTATTTATTGAGCACTTACTATGTGCAGAGCACTGTGGTAAGCACTTGGGAGAGTGCAATATCTCTCAAAAATCCTCAAAAATCTCCAGTGGCTACCAATCAATCTGCACATCAGGCAGAAACTCCTCACCCTGGGCTTCAAGGCTCTCCATCACCTCGCCCCCTCCTACCTCACCTCCCTTCTCTCCTTCTACAGCCCACCCCACACCCTCCGCTCCTCTGCCGCTAATCTCCTCACCGTACCTCGTTCCTGCCTGTCCCGCCATCGACCCCCGACCCACGTCATCCCCCGGGCCTGGAATGCCCTCCCTCTGCCCATCCGCCAAGCTAGCTCTCTTCCTCCCTTCAAGGCCCTACTGAGAGCTCACCTCCTCCAGGAGGCCTTCCCAGACTGAGCCCCTTCCTTCCTCTCCCCCTCGTGCCCCTCTCCATCCCCACATCTTACCTCCTTCCCTTCCCCACAGCACCTGTATATATGTATATATGTTTGTACATATTTGTTACTCTATTTATTTATTTCTTTATTTTACTTGTACATATCTATTCTATTTATTTTATTTTGTTAGTATGTTTGGTTTTGTTCTCTGTCTCCCCCTTATACACTGTGAGCCCACTGTTGGGTAGGGACTGTCTCTATATGTTGCCAACTTGTACTTCCCAAGCGCTTAGTACAGTGCTCTGCACACAGTAAGCGCTCAATAAATACGATTGATGATGATGATGATGCAATATAACAATAAACAGACACGTTCCCTGCCCACAACAAGCTTATAGTTTAGAGACGAGCTGGTCTGTAAGAGATGATTTCCTGGACTTAGTCTAGTTCTTTCATTCATTCATTCAATTGTATTTATTGAGCACTTACTGTGTGCAGAGAACTGTACTAAGCGCTTGGGAAGTACAAGTTGGTAACATATAGAGACGGTCCCTACCGAACGGCGGGCTCACAGTCTAGGAGGGGGAGACAGACAAAAAACAAAAGATATTAACAAAATAAAATAAATAGAATAGTAAATATGTACAAGTAAAATAAATAAATAGAGCAATAAGTACGTACAAACATATATACATATATACAGGTGTTGTGGGGAGGGGAAAGAGGTAAGGCGGGAGGGAGGGGGAGGGGGAGAAGGGGGAGGGGAAGGAGGGGGCTCAGTCTGGGAAGGCCTCCTGGAGGAGGTGAGATCTCAGTAGGGCTTTGAAGGGAGGAAGAGAGCTAGCTTGGCGGATGAGCGGAGGGAGGGCATTCCAGGCCAGGGGTAGGACGTGGGCCGGGGGTCGACGGCGGGACAGGCGAGAACGAGGCACGGTGAAGAGATTATCGGCAGAGGAGTGGAGGGTGCGGGCTGGGCTGTGGAAGGAGAGAAGGGAGGTGAGGTAGGAGGGGGCGAGGTGATTGAGAGCCTTGAAGCCGAGGGTGAGGAGTTTTTGCCTGATGCGTAGGTTGATTGGTAGCCACTGGAGGCTTTTGAGGAGGGGAGTAACATGCCCAGAGCATTTCTGCACAAAGACGATCCGGGCAGCGGCGTGAAGTATGGATTGAAGTGGGGAGAGACAGGAGCATGGGAGATCAGAGAGGAGGCTGATGCAGTAATCCAGTCAGGATAGGATGAGAGATTGAACCAGCAGGGTAGCGGTTTGGGTGGAGAGGAAAGGGCGGATCTTGGCAATGTTGCGGAGCTGGGGCCGGCAGGTTTTGGTGACGGATTGGATGTGAGGGGTGAACGAGAGAGCAGAGTCGACGGTGACACCAAGGTTGCGGGCTTGTTAGACGGGAAGGATGGTAGTGCCGTCAACAGTGATGGGAAAGTCAGGGAGAGGGCACGGTTTGGGAGGGCAGATAAGGAGTTCAGTCTTGGACATGTTGAGTTTTAGATGGCGGGCAGACATCCAGTTGGAGATGTCCTGAAGACAGGAGGAGATACGAGCCTGGAAGGAGGGAGAGAGAGCACGGGCAGAGATGTAGATTTGGGTGTCATCAGCTTAGACATGATAGTTGAAGCCGTGGGAGCGAATGAGTTCATCAAGGGAGTGAGTGTAGATAGAGAACAGAAGGGGACGAAGAACTCACCCTTGAGGAACCCCTACAGTAAGGGGATGGGAGGGGGAGGAGGAACCCGTAAAAGAGACTGAGATTGAATGGCCGGAAAGATAAGAGGAGAACCAGGAGAGGACAGAATCTGTGAAGCCAAGGTTGGATAGAGGGTTGAGGAGAAGGGGGTGGTCCACAGTGTCGAAGGCAGCTGAGAGTTCGAGGAGGATTAGGATAGAGTAGGAGCCGCTAGATTTGGCAAGCAGGAAGTCATTGGTGACCACTGAGAAGGCAGTTCCTTGGAATGTCGGGGACGGAAGCCAGATTGGAGGGGGTCGAGGAGAAAGTTGGCCTTGAGGAATTCGAGGCAGCGCGTGTAGACAACTCGTTCAAGGAGCGTGGAAAGGAATGGTAGGAGGGAGATAGGGCGATAACTAGAAGGTGAGGTGCGGTCAAGAGAGGGATTTTTTTAGGATGCGAGAGACGTGGGCATGTTTGAAGGCAGAGGGGAAGGAACCAGTGGAGAGTGAGCATTTGAAGATGGAAGTTAAGGAGGGAAGAAGGGACGGAGCGAGAGAGCTCATAAAATGAGAGGGAATGAGGTCAGATGCACAGGAGGCTGGGAGTAGCAATTGAGAGGAGGGAGTAGATCTCATCTGAGGATACTGCTAGGAATAAGGGGTGAGTAGAGGAAAGGGTTGAGAGCCGGTGGTTTGGAGAAGGGGTGGATGTCTTTGGGGAGCTCAGACCTCATGGATTTAATTTTACTAATGACGTAGGTATTCAGATCGTTGGGGGTGATGGAAGGAGGAGGGGGAGGAACAGGGGGCCTGAGAAGGGAGTTCAATGTACGGACGAGCTGACGGGGATGATGGGCATAGGTGTCAATAAGGGAGGAGAAATAATTTTGTCTGGCAGAGGAGAGGGCAGGGTTAAGACAGGAAAGGATAAACCTGAAATGAACGAGGTTGGCATGGCGTTTAGACCTTCTCCAGCAGCGTTCAGCTGCTCGAGCATAAGAGCGAAGGAGGAGGACAGTGGCAGTGATCCGGGGCTGTGGGTTAGTGGTACGAGAGCGGCGAAGGGAAAAGGGAGCAAGCGAGTCGAGCTGAGTAGAGAGGGTAGAGTTGAGATCAGTAATCTGATCATCAAGATTAGGTAGAGAGGAAAGGGAGGCGAAGTGGGGCCCTCAGAAAAATGGATGGGGTCGAGAGAGCAGAGGTCTCTGTGCGGGAGTAATATAGATTTACAGGGGAAAGGAGTGTGAGTGAGGAGGCAGGTGAGATGGTTATGATCAGAGAGAGGGATTTCAGAACTGGTGAGGGTGGAGACAGTGCAGCGGTAGGAGATAATGAGGTCGAGGGTGTGACCAAGTTGGTGAGTGGGCGAGGTGGGGTGGAGCAAGAAGTTGGCAACGTCAAGGAGAAATAGAAGGTGGGCAGCAGAGGAGTCACCAGGGATATCCGTGTGGATGTTGAAGTCTCCAAGGATCAAAGCGGGTATGGAAAAGAAAAGAAGGAACGTGAGGAAGGGGTCAAAATTGTTAAAGAAGTTAGAGGTGGGGCCGGAGGGGCGGTAGATGACGGCTATAAGAATCTGGAGGGGTGGTAGAGGCGAACAAGGTGAAGAGAGTGATGGTCTGGCAAATTTGGAAGGGGGAGGGAGTTCCAAACTGGGGCGGGGGGGGGAGGCTGGGGGACATGGGAAAGGTGATGGAAGTGCGATAGGCAAGATCAGGACACAGCGAGTAAACTGGCACATTACTGTATCCACTCTGATGATCTTGTATCAACTCCAGTGTTTTGTGTAGGGCTTGGCATATATTAAGTGCTCAACAAAATACCAATATCATTGTTACTGAGATCCTCAGGCTATAGGGCACAGGATGTTCTGGTTCGATCTTACAGAGGTTTGAGCTACATGTCCCGCCAGTAACACTTTGATAGTGTTAAAGGAGCCTTCAGTGCGGTCCCATTATGAAAGCGAGTGCATGGCCAACCCTCTTTATAAAGACTAAGAACATTACTGTTCCAGCTTCAAATCTGCTGGCCCTAGCTAGATGCCTGGGGGAAGACAGGAACTGGTCCCCAAGAAGTGACCGCTGTCATGGTACTGTTCTTAACTACACCAAAAGGAGAAGAGATATGTGGCCTGTGGCAAGACAACCCAGCCTTCATCCAGAGATTTGGGTTTATTTATTCTTCCCCTTGTATCTATGCCCAGAATGAGCCCAGACCTTTATGTTCATGCCCCAGATGATCTGGAATCAATGAACAGTTCCTGTCCCTTCTCAGTCTCTCAGGTCAACCCTCTCCTCACCCAACTACTTGCATAAATGAAAGAATTCATTTCACTTTCCTGCTCCACAGCTTCTTCACGACACTTTTCACCTCCACGTTTCTCATGGTGTTGATGACGGGGTTCAACATGAGGGTGATGATAGTGTAAAATATGGCTGCCGATATGACCACAGGGAGAATGCACTTGGGCCTTATGTACATGAAAATACATGGAAAGAAGAACTAAACGACTATGACAATGTGGGAGACACAGGTAGAGAGGGATTTCCATCTCCCTGCAGAAATGTGAGTCCTCAGGAAGTGCCAGATGACGATGTAAGAAAAGACCAGTAGGAGAAAACTT
This sequence comes from Tachyglossus aculeatus, assembly GCF_015852505.1. Taxonomy (NCBI): domain Eukaryota; kingdom Metazoa; phylum Chordata; class Mammalia; order Monotremata; family Tachyglossidae; genus Tachyglossus; species Tachyglossus aculeatus. The sequence goes on along the minus strand of NW_024044838.1, from coordinate 4,326,657 downwards.
AACATACACATCACCCCACTGTTGGCCACGACCACCAGGCGGCGGACCTGGGTGTTTGTGCAAGGAAGCTTCAAATAAGGGAACAAGTCACAGATGAAGTGATCGATCACGTTAGGGCCACAGAATGGCAACTGGACCATAAAGAGGATCTGGATGGTTGCTTGAAGGAAGCCTCCTATCCAGACCACCCACATCAGCAGGCCACACACGTGCTGACTCATAATGGCTGTGTAGTGCAGGGGCTTACATATGGCCATGTAGCAGTCATAGGCCTTCTCCATGAGGAAGATGATCTCAGCACTGCTGTACAAATGACCTACAAAGAGCTGTGACATGCAGTCACGGAAGGAGATCGTTTTCCTCTCCTGCAGCAAATCTATAATCATCTTGGGAGCAACACAGGATGTATAGCAGGTATCTATGAAGAACAAATAGGCCAGAAAAAAAACAAAATGAGGGTGCCCAGAGTTTGAATGACCTTTATGGTTATGATGATGAGCAGATTCCCCATCACGGTGACAAGATAGGATAAGAGAAAATGGTAAAGAATGTTCTCTGACTGTTCGAATTTTGGGTAAAACCCAGGAGGATAAATTCAGTCACATTTTTTTCTCCAGGTTTTCCATGATGGACATGGGTAAGAGTTGGTTTATCTAGAAAGAGAATAAAAATCTAATCCATATTGGAGTCATAATGACCAAATATGAAGACATTTGAGGGTTCTCTATTGTTGAGTTCTTGACATATTTCCAAAATAATTAGGCTAAAAGGGACCTCCAGGTTTCAACTCTTCTAATTGCACAGTTACATAGCTGCACTGATTGAGTATCTAAGCATCAGCTCTGTTCAGAAGACAAGGGAGGAGAAAACTCACTTCCTGTCCTTGAAGAGTTTTCCATCTAACAAGGAAGTACCACAAATATAAAAAATGTGCATAACAATACCACTTCACATAAACTGGATCCTTTTTTATGGAACTAGTTAAGTACTTACTATGTTCCTGAGCGCTGTACTAAGTTTTGAGATAGATACAAACTGATCAGGTTAAACACAGTCCATGGCCCAAAAGTGGCTCACAGTCTTAATCCTCATTTTACAAATGGGGTACCGGAGATACAGAGAAGTGAAGTGACTTACCCTAAGTCACACAACAGGCAAATGGTGGAGCCAGTATTAGAATCCAGGTCTTTCTGACTGCCACACTCGTGCTCTATCTACTAGGCCATGCTGTGTCTCTGATCATTCAGAACTAAATACAATCCAGATAGTCAAAAATCCAGAAAATCAATAATGTGAATGGGCTAGACCTTAAAGCATTCTCACCACTATCTGACAGTAGGCAATCAATCAATCAATCAAAAGTATTTGTTGAGCACCTTCTTTGTGCAGATTACTCTGCTAAATGCTTGGCACAGTTTAACAGATTTCTAAAACATAGTCTTCACTCTCAAGGAACTCATAGCCTAGTTGGGGGTCAGACCCAAAGAACATTACAGAAAAATAAGAGAAAGAAAAAATGGACATCAATAAATCCGATCATATTTATTGAGTGCTTATTGTGTGCAGAGCACAATACTAAGCACTTGGGAGATTATCGCACAACAGGGTTGGTAGACATGTTCTTTCTCACAACGAGCTCACAATCTAGAGGATATACACATATTCAAAAAGTCAAGGAACCATTTTTAGGTGTCCAATGACACTAGATTGTTTAAATAAAGGTGTAACAGAGTAGTATTTCTGTCAGAAATATTCTTAGCCTCGTTTGTACTGCAACAGGGGAGAGGAAGATGATGGTAGATATTTTACTAGTCTATAGGATGGTTGATATATTTTAAAAGGGAGAGAGCAATTTCAGGTGAGCAAGGAAAAGATGATCCACCTAAGGAGAAACAATCCAAATTACAGTTATATGAGAGTGGACTCAGAGTTATCAAGCATGGCTCAAGGGAAGAGATCTCAAAGTAACTTGATTTGTGATCCGGTTGCTCCATCTTGAGAAAGATAAAGTGGAACTGGAGAAGAGCCAGAGAAGAACAACAGAGATGATCAGGGGGGTGACGAAGCTTCCTTGTGAAAAGAGAACTAAAGCATTAAGGTTCAAATCTGAGAGGTGGTGTGATTAAAGTCATTAAACTTATGAAGGCTGCAGACAGAGCAAATCTGGAATTGGTAGGCATTTATTCATTCATTCAATCATATTTATTGAGCGCTTACTGTGTGCAGAGCAATGTACTAAGCGCTGGAAAAGTACACTTCAGCAATAAAGAGGCAATCCCTGCCAACACCGTGTTTACAGTCTAGAAGAGGGGAGCGAATAACACCACATGTGGAGAAGGCGACAAGCTCCAAAGATTTGGGAGGATGGTTCAAACCAAACAAAAGAAAACACTTCACCCTGCAGTAATGAGCATTTCACCTTCACTGTATTTTGTTTTGTTTAATAGTACTTTTTAAGCACTTACCATGTTCCAGGCCCTATACTGAGCACTGGGGAAGGTACAGTCTGTTCAGATCGGACACAGTCTATGTCCCACATGGGGCTCACAGTCTTATCAGAGCTCACAGAGAAGTGAAAAGAAGAGAAGAGAAGAGAAGTGAAGAGAAGAGAAGTGAAGAGAAAAGAAATGAAGCTACTTGCCCAAGGTCACACAGCAGACATGTGGTAGAGGCAGGATTAAAACCTAGTTCCTCTGAATACCAGGACCGTGCTCTGTCCATACGCCAAGCTACTTCTCTGTAACTGTTCACTGTAACAGGAAGAAGTGCTGGTGGAAAATATTAGTAGGTTCAGGAGGTTCGAATTAATGTGTGGATGAACAGATCAGAATGGTATACTAGAGGGACATAGGGATGTTGAAGGGGAGATTAGGAATGTAAGAAAGTAATAATTAATCACTAATATTAATTGAGCACTTACACTATGTGCAGAGCATTATACTAAGTGCTTGGGAGAGCATAATACAACCGAGTTGGTAAACATGGTCCCTGCCTACAAGGATCTTACAGTGTATTTGGGGAAACAGAAATTAAAATACCTAAATAAATTATGGGTATGTACATAAGTGTAGGGGGCTAAAGGTGGGATGAGGAGCAGCATGGTTTAGTGGATACAGCACAGGCCTGGGAGTCAGAGGTCATGGGTTCTGACCCTGGTTGTGCCACTTGTCTGCTGTATGACCTTGAACAAGTCGCTTCACTTCTCTGGGCTTCAGTTACCTCACTTGTAAAGTGGGGATTGAAACTGTGATCCCCATATGGAAGAGGGATTGTGTTCATTCATTCATTCAGTCGTATTTATTGAGAGTTTACTGTGTGCAGAGCACTGTACTAAGCGCTTAGGAAGTACATCAGCATCATATAGAGAGGGGCCCTACCCAACAATGGGCTCACAGCCTAGAAGGGGGAGACAGACAACAAAATAAAACATGTAGACAGATGTCAAAATAATCAGAACAAGTAGAATTAAAGCTATATGCACATCATTAACAAAATAAATAGAATAGTAAATATGTACAAGTAAAATACATAGAATAATAAATCTGTACAAATATATACAAGTGCTGTGGGGAGGGGAGGGAGGTAGGGCGGGGGGATGAGGAGGAGGAGGAGAGGAAAAAGGGGGATCATTCTGGGAAGGCCTCCTGGAGGAGGTAAGCTCTCAGTAGGGCTTTCAAGGGACGAAGAGAGCTAGCTTGGCAGATATGTGGAGGAAGGGCATTCCAGGCCAGGGGAAAGACGTGGGCCAATGGTCGACGGACGGGACAGGTGAGAACAAGGCACAGTGAGGAGCTTAGCAGCAGAAGAGTGGAGGGTGTTGGCTGGGCTGTAGAAAGAGAAAAGGGGAGGTGATGGAGAGCCTTGAAGCCAAGAGTGAGGGGTTTTTGCTTGATTCGGAGGTTGACAGGCAGCCACTGGAGATTTTTGCGGAGGGGAATACCATGCCCAGAGCGTTTCTACACAAAGATGATCCGGGCAGCAGAGTGAAATATAGACTGAAGTGGGGAGAGACAGGAAGATAGGAGGTAAGAGAGGAGGCTGATGCAGTAATCCAGTCGGGATAGGATGACAGATTGAACCAACAAGGTAGCGGTTTGGATGGAGAGGAAAGGGCGGATCTTGGCGATGTTGTGGAGGTGAGACCGGCAGGTTTTGGGGACGGATTGGATGTGTGGGGAGAATGAGAGCGTGGAGTCGAGGATGACACCAAGGTTGCGGGCTTGTGAGATGGGAAAGAGGGTAGTGGCATCCACAGTGACGGGAAAGGCAGGGAGAGGACAGGGTTTGGGAGGAAAGGTAAGGAGTTCAGTCTTAGCAGGGGTGGGTCACCGCTCTCTCCATTTTACAACTAACTTGGCCAGGTTCTGACACTAGTCCCATGAAACAAATGTTCAAGTTTCCTCTTTCTGGTAAAAGATACTTCTTTCTGTTCTCTTTCACATTCAAGAAAATCTAACTATATATTTATATATGTCTTTCATACTCAAAGGCCATTATGATTACGAGCTGCTGGAAGTAAGAGAGGAATTTCTCCAGCCATTTTTCCAGTGTGTAACGCCACTGTCCACAGAAATACACAACAGAATCACAATTTGGATGGCAGAATCCTGACAGTTTTACAGCCGATGACTTAGCCTCTGATGGGATACGGCTGGGGTCAATATTCATCATCATCATCATCATCAATCGTATTCATTGAGCGCTTACTATGTGCAGAGCACTGTACTAAGCGCTTGGGAAGTACAAATTGGCAACATATAGAGACGGTCCCTACCCAACAGTGGGCTCACAGTCTAAAAGCGGGAGACAGAGAACAAAACCAAACATACTAACAAAATAAAATAAATAGAATAGATATGCACAAGTAAAATAAATAAATAAATAAATAGAGTAATAAATATATAGAAACATATATGTATATATATACAGGTGCTGTGGGGAAGGGAAGGAGGTAAGATGGGGGGATGGAGAGGGGGACGAGGGGGAGAGGAAGGAAGGGGCTTAGTCTGGGAAGGCCTCCTGGAGGAGGTGAGCTCTCAGTAGGGCCTTGAAGGGAGGAAGAGAGCTAGCTTGGCGGATGGGCAGAGGGAGGGCATTCCAGGCCCGGGGGATGACGTGGGTCGGGGGTCGATGGCGGGACAGGCGAGAACGAGGTACGGTGAGGAGATTAGCGGTGGAGGAGCGGAGGGTGCGGGCTGGGCTGTAGAAGGAGAGAAGGGAGGTGAGGTAGGAGGGGGCGAGGTGATGGAGAGCCTTGAAGCCCAGGGTGAGGAGTTTCTTCCTGATGTGCAGATTGATTGGTAGCCACTGGAGATTTTTGAGGAGGGGAGTAATATGCCCAGAGCGTTTCTGGACAAAGATAATCCGGGCAGCAGCATGAAGTATGGATTGAAGTGGAGAGAGACACGAGGATGGGAGATCAGAGAGAAGGCTGATGCAGTAGTCCAGACGGGATAGGATGAGAGCTTGAATGAGCAGGGTAGCGGTATGGATGGAGAGGAAAGGGCGGATCTTGGCAATGTTGCGGAGCTGAGACCGGCAGGTTTTGGTGACGGCTTGGATGTGAGGGGTGAATGAGAGAGCGGAGTCGAGGATGACACCAAGGTTGCGGGCTTGTGAGACGGGTAGGATGGTAGTGCCGTCAACAGAGATGGGAAAGTCAGGGAGAGGGCAAGGTTTGGGAGGGAAGACAAGGAGTTCAGTCTTCGACATGTTGAGCTTTAGGTGGCGGGCAGACATCCAGATGGAGATGTCCTGAAGGCAGGAGGAGATGCGAGCCTGGAGAGAGGGGGAGAGAGCAGGGGCAGAGATGTAGATCTGGGTGTCATCAGCGTAGAGGTGATAGTTGAAGCCGTGGGAGCGAATGAGGTCACCAAGGGAGTGCGTGTAGATCGAGACCAGAAGGGGACCAAGCACTGACCTTGGGGAACCCCCACAGTAAGAGGATGGGAGGGGGAGGAGGAGCCTGCAAAAGAGACTGAGAATGAACGACCGGAGAGGTAAGAGGAGAACCAGGAGAGGACGGAGTCTGTGAAGCCAAGGTCAGATAGCGTGTTGAGGAGAAGAGGGTGGTCCACAGTGTCGAAGCAGCTGAGAGGTCGAGGAGGATTAGGACAGAGTATGAGCCGTTGGATTTGGCAAGCAGGAGGTCATTGGTGACCTTTGAGAGGGCAGTTTCCGTGGAATGTAGGGGACGGAAGCCAGACTGGAGGGGGTCGAGGAGAGAGTTGTTGTTGAGGAATTCTAGGCAGCGCGTTTAGACAACTCGTTCAAGGAGTTTGGAAAGGAATGGTAGGAGGGATATGGGGCGATATCTAGAAGGTGAGGTGGGGTCAAGAGAGGGTTTTTTTAGGATGGGAGAGACATGGGCATGTTTGAAGGCAGAGGGGAAGGAACCAGTGGAGAGTGAGCGGTTGAAGATGGAAGTTAAGGAGGGGAGAAGGGATGGAGCGAGAGATTTCATAAGATGAGAGGGAATGGGGTCAGAAGCACAGGTGGCCAGAGTAGCACTTGAGAGGAGGGAAGAGAGCTCCTCTGAGGATACTGCTGGGAAGGATGGGAGAGTAGCAGAGAGTGTTGAGAGCCGGGGGGTTGGAGAAGGGGGGGAAGTGACTTTGGGGAGATCGGACCTGATGGATTTAATTTTGTTAATGAAGTAGGAGGCCAGATCGTTGAGGGTGAGGGAAGGAGGAGGGGGAGGAACCGGGGGCCTGAGAAGGGAGTTGAATGTACAGAAGAGCTGGCGGGGGTGATGGGCATGCGTGTCAATAAGGGAGGAGAAATAGTTTTGTCTGGCAAAACAGAGGGCTGTGTTAAGGCAGGAAAGGATAAACTTGAAGTGAACGAGGTTGGCATGGTGTTTAGACTTTCGCCAGCAGCGTTCGGCAGCTCGAGCATAAGAGCGAAGGAGGCGGACAGTGGCAGTGATCCAGCGCTGTGGGTTAGTGGTACGAGAGCGGCGAAGGGAAAGTGGAGCGAGTGAGCCTAGCTGAGTAGAAAGGGTAGAGTTGAGTGCAGTAATCTGATCATCAAGACTGGGTAGAGAGGAGAGGGCGGCGAGGTGGGGTGTGAGGCGCTCCGAAAGATGGGTGGGGTCCAGAGAGCGTAGATCTCTGTGAGGAAGTAATACGGATTTACAGGGGAAAGGAGTGTGAGTGAGGAGGCAGGTGAGAAGATTATGATCAGAGAGAGGGATTTCAGAGTTGGTGAGGGTGGACACAGTGCAGCGATAGGAGATGATGAGATCGAGGGTATGACCAAGTTGGTGAGTGGGTGAGGTGGGGTGGAGGAAGAGGTTGGCAGCGTCAAGGAGAGACAGAAGGCGGGCGGCGGAGGGGTCGTTAGGGATATCCATGTGTATACTGAAGTCTCCGAGGATCAGAGTGTGCATGGAGAAGGAGAGAAGGAAGGTGAGTAAGGGGTCAAAATTGTTCAAGAAGTTGGAAGTGGGGCCGGGAGGGCGGTAGATGACGGCTACAAGAATCTGGAGTGGGTGGTAGAGGCGAATAATGTGGGCTTCAAAGGAAGGGAAGGAAAGGGAAGGGGGAGGAGGGATAGTGCGAAAGCGACATTGGGGGGCGAGAAGGAAACCGACACCTCCTCCTTTTCCGGTGAGTCTGGGGGAGTGGGAGAAGAAGAGGCCTGCACTGGAGAGAGCTGCAGAAGAGACCGTGTCGTCTGGAGACAGCCATGTTTCAGTTAGGGCGAGCAGAAGTAGAGAGCTGGTAAGTAATAGGTCCAGGATGAAAGGGATATTACTTAAAACGGAGCGGGGGTTCCAGAGGCCACACTTGGCAGCAACTGTCGAGGGAGGGGAGGGAGGCGGAAGGGTGCGAGGGGTGTGGAGGGTTTGGATTGGGATGAGTTGGCGGGGGCCTGGGCGGGGAGAGTGGGAAGGGGGGTGGCGATGGGAAAGGAGAACTGGGATGGAGTGGGGGCGGGGCGAAGGGGAGGGAGGGGGCCGGGAGGGAGGAATGGAGGACTGGCGCTGGTACAGAGGGATCCTTGGTAGGGGGTGAGGGGGAGTGGTCTTAGTGGGGGAGAGGGAGGGAAAAAGCTGGGTGGGAGAGGGGAAGGGGAAGGTGAGGAATGGGAATGGCAGTTGGGAGCAAGGGAATTGGAAGTTCATGGTGAGGTCAGCAGGGCGAGTGACAGTACAGCGGGAGGTTAACAATTGAGATGCAGAAGCAATAAAGCAGTAGCAATGATATAAGTAGGCGATGGCATCACAGGGTGTCGTTAAACAATCAATATGCTATGGCAATAATAAAATTGGCAGATAATGGTGTCACAGAGAGCAGATACAAAATATTAAGTGCTCGAGTAGGGTGGGCCGGTTAAGGGGGGTCAGGGAGCAGAGATACCTGGGGAGAGGAGCGAACAGTCAACTATAATGGGATGGCTGAGTAGGTGCGAATGAGGTTGTCGTTAATGTAACATGGTGCTAACAAGGGCTTTTTACCTGGGGGCGGGGGGAGAGTCAGTCAGGACCGGACCGGGAAGGGAGGGATGAGAGGCACTTTAAGGAAGGTCGCCTAAGTTGGGGGGGGGGGGGGTGGAAGCAGGGGGCGTCTGTGGGGGTGCTGTGATGGCGGGCTGGCCTCTCGGGAACGGAGTATTCAAGTGACAGTGATAGCCAAGTAAACACAAAGGACAGAAATGGCCAAGAATTTTCTCGTGTCTATGCATAGAGTGGAGGAGAAAGTCACTCATTCATTCATTTGTACTTATTGAGCACTTACTGTGTGCACAGCACCGTACTACGTACATGGGAGAAACACAGTGTAACAATGTCTCCCATATGCACTTACACGGTTTGCACAAAAAAGGAGCTAAACTACAAATAATTGATCCACAAGCTTCCTTGGAGGATTTAGCCAAATAGCAGGGGCATTGCTCCTTCATGGAATGTACCAAACACCAGTGACTCGGATATAATTCATTAATTGTGTTTTTGTCAATCACTTGCTAGCTAGAGCTTAAGTTACTTAGCTTACTAGCAAGTATAGCTAGGAAGTCACTGACTTAATATATGCCAAGCACTGTTCTAAGGGCTGAGGTATATAAAAGTTAATCAGGATAACTTTGTTGTTATCCATTTTGCTCAAGAAGGAATGCTGATGGAAGAGCTCAAGGAAACAGATGTGGCTTTACGGTAACAAGTCGGCAACATATAGAGACGGTTCCTACCCAACAACAGGATCAGAATCTCTAGTGTTAGAAATCCTTTCTTTCAACCTGAGAAGTTTTCAGAAAATTATTTTCACTTCTAGGGAGAACTCCATTAACATCCAAGAGTCTGATGAAGACCATATCTCTAAAGGCACCAAATCTTCTTTCTGAGGAAGGTTTGCAAAAAAAAATGACTAAAGTGGATTTTACTTGGAACAAACCTGCATGTCCCCCTTTGGAGGATTTGAACTGATCTTGGGAGATCTCACTTCAGTTTCCTTGAAGAGCACTTTATATAGAAAATGTTCACTAGGAGGTGAACGCCATGATATGAATTACCTTAATCCGTTATGAACAATAACAACAACAGAGTTTCATCATTCTCGCAGTGCTATTTCTCCACTTGCTGAATTCACTGAGGAGTTTCTCAGTGTCCAGGAAATTTGCTACCTTCTATACGATCCTGTTATGGTGTGTAACATCTGCAGAGATTCTTCAAGGATGAATGCATTCATAGGCCAGGCAGATGTGAAATAAGCAACAAGTTATTTGGCTAGGTATATGTGCCCGATTTCGGCCTGTTACCTCCTTACAGGAGTTCTGATTGGACAAACTATTTCATATTTCCTAACTAGGCATTTGAAAGTTCACTAAACTGGCCCCGATAAAGCAACAGCAGCTGAACTTTCACTACTTCATTCGAAGGTATTTAAGGAGCATGTACTGTGTGCAAAGCACTCTACTAAGCACAGAGGAGAGTACCATACAAGAACTGACAGATTCCCTAACCATAACAAATTCACAGTCTAGAGGGAACCGAAGGGATAACTCTGATATCTCCATAGCAGTGAAGTCCAGTATTTCTTCAATCAATTCATTAATAGCATTTATTGAGTGTCTGCTGTATACAGAGCAATCAATAAATCATATTTATTGAGAATTTATTTTGGACAGCACATTGTGCTAAGCACGTAGGAGAGTACAATACAGTTGGTTGACATGGTCCCTGACCTAAAGGAGCTTGCAATAGAGTGGGGGAGATAAACATTAAAAGAAATTACAGGTAAGGGAAGCAACTGAGTATAAGGATATATATACATAAGTGTCATGGATGTGTGAGTACAAAGCACTGTACTAAGCATTTGAAATAGTAAAATAATTATAAGAATGATACTTACTAGGGTGCCAAGCACCGTACAAAAAACTGGAGTAGATGCAATCAATAAATCAACCAATCAATAGTATTTATGGAATGCTAACTGTGTTCAGGGCACTTTACTAAGTGACTGGGAGAGTACAACGCACCAATATAACAGACACATTTCCTGCGAACAAAGAGCTTACAGTCTAGGGGGGAGACAGAAATTAATATGAATAAATAAATTACAGATATGTACAAAAGTTCTGTGGGGCTGGGCTGGGGGATGAATGAGGGGACTAAGTCAAGAGGGAAATGAGAGTTTAGTTAGGGAAGTCCTCTTGGAGGAGATGTGCCTTCAGTAAGGCTTTGCAAGTGGGGAGAGTAAATGTCTGTTGGATAGGAAGAGGGAAGGCATTCCAGGCCAGACGTAAGACATGATGATGATGATGATGGCATTTGTTAAGCACTTACTATGTGCCAAACAGTGTTCTATGTGCTGGGGTAGATACAAGGTAATCAGATTGTCCCACGTGGGGCTCACAGACTTAATTCCCATTTTACAGATGAGGTAACTGAGGCACAGAGAAGTTAAGTGGCTTACCATGGCGAGGACATGGGTGAAGAGTTGGCAGTGAGATAGATGAGATCGAGGTAGAAAGAGAAGGGTGATGTAAGAGGAACGAAGCAATAGTAATAGTAATGATGGCATTTGTTAAGCGCTTACTATGTGCAAAGCACTGTCCTAAGCGCTGGGGGGGGGGATACAAGGTGATCGGGCTGTCCCACGTGAGGCTCACAGGCTTAATCCCCATTTTACAGATGAGGGAACTGAGGCTCAGAGAAGTTAAGTGACTTGCCCAAGGTCACACAGCAGACATGTGGCGGAGCTGGGATTCGAACCCATGACCTCTGACTCCAAAGGCCGGGCTCTTTCAACTGAGCCACGTTGCTTCTCAAGTGTGGGCTGGGTTGTAGTAGGAGAGTAGCAAGGTGAGGTAGGAAGGGGCAAGGTGATCGTGTACTCTAAAGCCAATGGTAAGGAGCTTCTGCTTTACATTACCCCAATGTAAGCAGATCTGATACAGTTGCATTCCCATATGGGGCTCCCAGTCTAAGAGAGGAGGAGGACAGGGATCTTATTCTCAGTTTTACAGATGAGGAAACTGAAGCACAGAGATGTTAAGTGGGAAGCAACATAGCCTAGAGGAAAGAGCACGGGCCTGGGAGTAAGATGAACTGGGTTCTAATCCTGGCACTGTCGCTTGTGTGTTGTGTAACCTTGGATAGGTCATTGAACTTCTCTGCATCTCAGTTACCCCATCTGTAAAATGGGATCAAATCCTACCCTCTCCCACTTAAACTACGAGCCCTTTGTGGGATATGGACAGAGTCCAGTGCTCAATATGGTGCCCAGAGCTTGGTACAGTGTCCAGCACTTAGTACAGTACCTGGCACATAGTAAGTACTTAACAAATAGAATAATTATTGTAATCTTGTATCCACCCAGGGCTTAGTACAGTGCTTGGCACAGAGTAAGTGCTTAATAAGTACCACAAAAATAGTGACTTGCCCAAGGTAACACAGTAAGTGGAAGAGGGGTTTAAACCTCTTGTCCCTTGACTCCAAGACCAATACACTTTCCACTAGGTCGTGCGTTCTGCTTCTCATATAAAATGAAAATACCTGATCCCTGTCCTCAAGGAGTTTACAATTTAAATTACAGATGAGACCAAGTAATAGAGTATATAAGATTTGAGATACTGCCCAAGGTAATATCTCACATAGAAAAATAAGTGATAATAATAATAATAATGATGATGGCATTTATTAAGCGCTTACTATGTGAAAAGCACTTTTCAAAGCACTGGAGAGGTTACAAGGTGATCAGGTTGTCCCACGGGGAGCTCACAGTCTTAATCCCCATTTTAGAGATGAGTGAACTGAGGCACAGAGAACTTCAGTGACTTGCCCAAAGTCACACATCTGACAATTGGCAGAGCCAGGATTTGAACCCATGAGCTCTGACTTCAAAGCACGTGCTGTTTCCACTGAGCCACACACAGGGTATGCTTGCTCTGACAGGGCTACAGAAGGTCATCATTAAGCCTCTTGAAGGAATTTTAATTTTCCAGAAGATGGACATCAAACCATCTGGACAATTTAACTAACATTTTTGGTAACTTATGTGATTGCTAAACTAAATTTGGATTGGATTTGGAGAAGTAACATGGCCTAGTGTAAATACCACAGATGTGGGAGTCAGAAGACATGAGTTCTAATCCTGACTCTACCATTTGTTCGAAATGTGACCTTGGGCAAGTTGCTTCACTTCATGGTGCCTCAGTTTCCTCAATTGTAAAATGGGAATTAAATATCTGCTCTTCCTCCTACTTGGACTGTGAGCTCTTTGTGGGACAGAAACTGTCCAATCAGATTATCCTGTGTCTACTTCAGGGCTCAGTACAGCATTTAGCACATAGTAAGCACTTAACAAATACCACAATTGTCATTATTTTCATTATTCTTCTAATTATTAGTATTGTGTTTAGTGATGGTGAGATAACCATTCTACATTATGTATAGCAACAATAATCTGAATGACTTTCAGGTTTCACAGTCAAAGAGTAATATTGCCCATCAAGAGCTATTTGTGTGTTGGAGTATATTCAAGATGGGTTTTGTTTCATCTGAAAGTGGGTGGCTATTTTGGTGATTAAAAAGCTGATGCAGGGTCCACTTGTGCAGGCATGGGACATTCTTATTGACTTTCCCAAGTCCAGGTGGTCCCTAAGGTTTTGCTCCTTCCTTCTTCATCACAGAATATTGGCTCTGCTGCTTCAAATCTATCCAAATACCCAAAAAACTCTCTCTTCTCCTTCACCCATAAAGTCATTACTATGTCACCCTGGACACATTGATTTCACTTATTGAGTATATAATTCTGAGTGTTCTCTCATTTACCAAAACTATCTGCTTTCCCTTCTATTCTTCCCTTAAGAGGATTCCAATTACCATTAGAATGTACTAAAAGGAGTTTTTTAATTAAGGTGTATAATGAGAAGGAAGACTTAAACATGTACAGGAAATGGCATTCATTGTTCCGACAATTCAAAATACATTAAAACCTTCAAGTATGGTTCTTTTAGAAGAGATTATGCCACAGTCATTTTCCTTAAAGCACTTGAAGAACCCACTGGTTTCTTCCTTCTCCCACTGAAAAAAACAACGTAATTCTCAGAAAGTGATTCACTTATCTCCTGAAGTCATTATTTGGCTCCATATCTTCCTCATGACATTTTTCACCTCCTCATTTCTCACAGTGTAGATCTAGGGGTATAACATGGGAGTACTGAAAACATAGAATATGGCCACTGTTTTGTCCATGGGGAAGGTGGAGGCAGGCCTCATGTAGGTGAAGATACAGGGAACAAAGAACAGCATGACAACCTTGACGTGAGAGCCACAGGTGGAGAGGGCTTTGCACCTTCCCTCTGAACTATAACTTTTTAGGGAGTTCAAGATGACCATCTAGGAGACGACCAACGTGAGGAAACAGACAGTGCAGATCAGGCCACCGTTGACAGCCACTGACAGGCCCACGATGTAGGTGTTTGTGCAGGCAAGTTCCAACAAAGGGTACATGTCACAGAAAAAAGGATCAATGACATTGGGATCACAGAAGGGCAGCCGGAATAGAATGGGAATTTGAATTATTGAATGAAAGAAGCCCAATACCCAGGCTACCCCCACCAGTAGGACACACTCCTGCCGGTTCATGATGATCAAATAGTGCAAGGGTTTGCAGATGGCCATGTAATGACCAAAGGCCATCACAATGAGAAGGATGACCGCTGTCATTCATTCATTCAAACATATTTATTGAGCGCTACTGTGTGCAGAGCACTGTACTAAGTGCTTGGGAAGTACAAGTCGGCAACATATAGAGACGGTCCCTACCCAACAATGGGCTTACAGTCTAGTCCTTCCAAAGAAGTGTGATAGAAAGAGCTGGACCATACAGCCATCATAGGATATGACTTTTTTTAGCAGACAGGCTGTCTACAATCATTTTGGGAGTAGTGAAAGAGGAGTAGAAAGCACCTATGAAAGATAAGTACCAGAGGAAGTAGTACATAGGGGAGCTGAGATTCTGACTGGCCTTGATGGTTATAACCACAAGCAGGTTTCCCAAAAGAGTTACCAGGTAAATGATTAGAAACAAAACAAATAAACTTTTCTGCAACTCTGGATTCCGGGTAAGTCCCAAGAGAAGGAATTCGGTCACATTGTTCTTTTTTCCATCAATTCAGTGCTGGTGATGATCAGACCGGTGAGCATGCACAACAGAGAACTGGTTTACTTGAAAAGATTAAGATAATTGAATTTCTTTAGCACCATTTTTTTTCCATGGAACCCAAGGTACTTCATTTATATTACTTAACATTTCACTCATTCTTGAAACACCTTGGTCCCATTTGACAGAAAGAAAAATCAAGCCAAGTAACAATCAATCAATGGTATTTACTGAGTGCTTACTCTCTGCAGACTGCTGCAGAGACTGCTTCGATATGCTGAATCCAGTATTCTTTCCACTTAGTTCAGAGCTTGTCAACCAGCATGATTAGTACCACTGGTAGCATTTCACTTGGATTTTCACCCTTTAGTCACACCTCCCTCAGTCCCACAGAATTTATGTACCTACCTGTAATTTTTTATTTATAATTAATGTTTGTCTCCCCCTCTTGATGGTAAACTCATTGTGAGCAGGAAACATGTCTACCAAATCTGTTGTATTTTCCTAAGTACTTAGTACAGTGCCTGAGGAGCAGCGGGGCCTAGTGGAAAGAGCACGGGCTTGGGAGTCAGAGGTCGTAGGTTCTAATCCCGGCTCCACCACCTGTCAGCTATGTGATCTTGGGCAAATCGATTAAGTCCTCAGTGTCTCAGTTCCCCCACCTGTAAAATGGGGATGAAGACTGTGAGCCCCATGTAGGACAACCTAATTGCCTTGTATCTACCCCTGCGTTTAGAACAGTGCTTGACACATAGTTAGCACATAACGACTACCATCATCATCATCATCATCATGAGTGTTCTGCACACCTTAAATGCTCAGTAAATGTGATTGATTGACTGATGAGCTCCCAACAGAAGCCGTTTTGCTTTACTTAGGGATGATCACAATAATAATGATAATAATGAATTTGTTAAGCTCTTACTACGTGCCAAGCATTGTTCTAAGTGCTGGAGTAGATACAAGGTAATCAGGATGTCCTACGTGGGGCTCACAGTCTTCATCCCCATTTTACAAATGAGGTAACTGAGGCACAGAGAAGTTAAGTGACTTGCCCAAAGTCGCACAGCTGACAAGTAGCGGAGCCAGGATTAGAATATACGACTTCTGACTCCCAAGCCCGTGCTCTTTCCACTAAGCCACGAATCGGCTTGCTGAATTGTTTGCTTTAGAAAAGTGTTGTCTCTTTTTAGTAGACAAGGTGTACGTACTGTCAGGTTAAGTTTATTCCCTCCTCTCACTGTGAATGCCTCCAATGGCACAAGTTAGACAACTAAACGTTCCTCTTTCAGACAATCCTTTTTATGTGATTCCACTCCAGAGATACTTCCTTATAGGTAAGGGGCTCTATTGGAGAGAGGAAGCAAATGGTCACAAAGATTCCTGATAATGCTCATAATCCATAAAACTACAATCTCTCTACTTTTTTATTCTCAAAATAAGGGGTTAATTATTGAATTAAGGATATTGAATGCTCTTTCTTGTTCTATTATCGATCAATCAATCAATCAGTGATATTTATTGAGTGCCTGGAGTGCTATATTCAATGCTTGGGAGAGTACAATGCAATAGAGTTTGTAAACTCGTTGTGAGCAGGGAATGTGTCTGTTATATTGCTATACTGTATCCTCCCAAAGTGCTTTGTATAGTACTCTGCACATAGTAAATGCTCAAAAGTATATGATTAACTGACTAGATTAGGTAGACCTCATACCTGCCCACAAGAAGCTTACAGACTGGAGGGGGAGGCAGACATTAAGATAAATGATAGAAGGATATGCACATAAGTGCTCTGGGGCAGGGGTGAATGTCAAAGTGTTTAGAGGGTAGAGACCCAAGTGCAGGTAATGCAGAAGAGAGGGAAAATTGAAGAAGTGAGTTCATAGTCAGTAAAAGCCTCATGGAGGAGATCTGATTTTAGAAGTCTTTGAAGTTGGGGAGAGTAGTGCTTTCGGAAACAAGAACAGTCACAACAAGAACATACCTAGGAGTTTACTCCTCTCCTTCCAGGCATAGGTTTCTACTAAATCCCCTCTTGGGCTTCTGCTTCCCAGAGGAAAACATGGAAATGTGTAGGATTCATCGTTTAACGCATTGCGCTTGACCCTCCCCACTTCCTGCTCTCCCTCTTTAATAATTATCAACTCCTTAGATTCCTTGTATCCTACATCCTGCAACCTTTCTCTCAAACTTTCAATGCCCACCCATTCTTTACATCAATCAATCAATCAATGTATTGAATGTCTACTCTCCTGGTTCTCCTGGTTCTCATCTCTCTGGCTGCTCAGTCTCAATCTGTTTCCCAGGCTTCTCCTCTGTCTCACATCCCCTAACTGTGGGGGGTCCCTTACGGTTCTGTTCTAGGTCCCCTTCTATTCTCCATCTACACCCAGTCCCACTCATTCTCTCCCATGGCTCCAACTACCTACCATCTCTATGACAATAATTCCCGGATCTATACCTCCAACCCAGATCTCTCTCTTCTGCAGTCTCATATTTCCTACTACCTTCAAGATATCTCTATTTAGATGTAACAACGACACCTCAAACATAACATGTCCTAAACAGCACTCTCTTATCTTCCCACCCAAACCGTGTCGTGTCCATGACTTTCCCATCACTGCACACAGCACCACCATCCTTCCTGTCTCACAAGCTCATAAGCTTGGTGTTATCCTTGACTCAACTCTCTCATTCAACTCACATATTCAATCTGTCACTAAATCCTCTAAATCCAACCTTTACAAAATCGCTAAAATCTGCCTTTTCCTCTCCATCCAAACTGCTACCATGTTACTCCAAGCACTAACCTATCCCATCTTGATCACTGTATTCACTTTCTTGCTAACCTTCCTGCCTCCCATCTTTCTCCTCTCTAATCCATACTTCATTCTGCTGCCCAGATTATTTTTCTACAAAACATTCAGTCTATGATTCCCCACTCCTTACCATCAGCTTTAAAACACTTAATCACCTTGCCCCTCCTACCTTACCTTCCTCCTCCCTACTATAACCCAGCCCAGACACTTCACTCCTCTAATGCCAACATACTCACTGTACCGTGATCTCAGCTATCTCATTGCCGACCTATTGCCCATATTCTGCCTCTGTCCTGGATGCCCTCCCTCTTCATATCCAACAGACAATCACTCTCCCCACATTCAAAGCCTCGTTGATTTTCCTGAATAAGCCCTGATTTCCTCATCTACCACTCCCTTCTGTGTCACCTTTGCCTTTGGATTTGCATTGCTCCCTCAGCCTCACAGCACTTACGTACATATCCATAATTTATTTATTTATATTGTCTGTTCCTCTAGCCTGCAAGCTTATTGTGGGTAGGGAATGTATCTATTAACTCTGTTACATTGTACTCTTCCAGGCCCTTAGTACCGTACTCTGCACAACGCAAACCCTTAATAAATGTGGTTGATTGATCAACTGGTTACTGTGTGCAGATCATTGCACTGAGTGCTTGGGAGAGTACAGATATGGGCAATATTTCTGAAGGGCTACACATAAATGCAGTGAAAAAGGCATTTTGAGCACCTGTTTACATCTGAGATTTGCAATAGAAACACATAACTGTTCCCTGGATTCGTAACTGGTTTCAGGTTTGGGACAAATTAGGTCAATTCCTAATTTTATTCACAGTTTTGTGGAGCTTATTGGTGCACAAAGTATGTGGTTTTCCAATTAGCTGCCTTTATATAAGCACATGAAGGAGAAACGGACATTCATATGGATTTTACAGTCTCCAGACATGATCTTCATTAGAGAAAACTGCGGGCCAATAAGAGTTAGAATAAAGTTTCTTTTAATGAAATGAATAAAAAGTCATTGAAGTAATGATCAGCCAGAATGGAAGAGATGTATTTGTTAAATGTGTAATATTAAAGTGGATAATTTTCTGTATAGTATTATCCCCCAACCTCAATAGCTCATGTGATAATCTACTTTAGCTAGTAGCTCGCAAGATAGTCCCTCTCAGAGACACACTCATGGATTGACAGTTGCATCAGTCGCTCCCCTGTTCTATCCATATTTCACTCTGAGCCCAGCATCATTTTTTATTGTATTTGTTAAGTGCTTACGATGTGCCAGGCACTATACTAAATGCTGGGGTAGATACATGCTAATCAGGTTGCTAATCAGATTGGTACAATTTATGTCCCACAGTGGGCTCGCAACCTTAACCCCTTTTTACAGATGAGGGAACTGAGGCACAAAGAAGTTAAGTGACTTGCCCAAGGTCAGGCAGCAAGCTAAGGGCAGGGCAGGGATTAGAATGCAGGTCCTTCTGACTCCCAGACCCGTGCTTTATCCATCAGGCCACACTGGTTCTCTAATCAATCAATCAATCAATCAATCAATCGTATTTATTGAGCGCTTACTATGTGCAGAGCACTGTACTAAGCGCTTGGGAAGTACAGATTGGCAACACATAGAGACAGTCCCTACCCAACAGTGGGCTCACAGTCTAAAAGGGGGAGACAGAGAACAGAACCAAACATACCAACAAAATTAAATAGGATAGAAATGTACAAGTAAAATAAATAAATAAATAAATAAATAGAGTAATAAATATGTACAACCATATATACATATATACAGGTGCTATGGGGAAGGGAAGGAGGTAAGATGGGGGGATGGAGAGGGGGACGAGGGGGAGAGGAAGGAAGGGGCTCAGTCTGGGAAGGCCTCCTGGAGGAGGTGAGCTCTCAGCAGGGCCTTGAAGGGAGGAAGAGAGCTAGCTTGGCGGAGGGGCAGAGGGAGGGCATTCCAGGCCCGGGGGATGACGTGGGCCGGGGGTCGACGGCGGTACAGGCGAGAACGAGGTACAGTGAGGAGATTAGCGCTGATGACAGCCAGATCTACATCTCTGCCCCTGCTCTCTCCCCCTCCCTACAGGCTCGCATCTCCTCCTGCCTTCAGGACATCTCCATCTGGATGTCCGCCCGCCACCTAAAGCTCAACATGTCGAAGACTGAGCTCCTTGTCTTCCCTCCCAAACCTTGTCCTCTCCCTGACTTTCCCATCTCTGTTGACGGCACTACCATCCTTCCCGTCTCACAAGCCCGCAACCTTGGTGTCATCCTCGACTCCGCTCTCTCATTCACCCCTCACATCCAAGCCGTCACCAAAACCTGCCTGTCTCAGCTCCGCAACATTGCCAAGATCCGCCCTTTCCTCTCCATCCAAACCGCTACCCTGCTAATTCAAGCTCTCATCCTATCCCGTCTGGACTACTGCACTAGCCTTCTCTCTGATCTCCCATCCTCGTGTCTCTCTCCACTTCAATCCATACTTCATGCTGCTGCCCGGATTATCTTTGTCCAGAAACGCTCTGGACATATTACTCCCCTCCTCAAAAACCTCCAATGGCTACCGATCAATCTGCGCATCAAGCAGAAACTCCTCACCCTGGGCTTCAAGGCTGTCCATCACCTCGCCCCTCCTACCTCACCTCCCTTCTCTCCTTCTACTGCCCAGCCCGCACCCTCCGCTCCTCCACCACTAATCTCCTCACTGTACCTCGCTCTCGCCTGTCCCGCCATCGACCCCCGGCCCACGTCATCCCCCGGGCCTGGAATGCCCTCCCTCTGCCCCTCCGCCAAGCTAGCTCTCTTCCTCCCTTCAAGGCCCTGCTGAGAGCTCACCTCCTCCAGGAGGCCTTCCCAGACTGAGCCCCTTCTTTCCTCTCCCCCTCGTCCCCCTCTCCATCCTCCCGTCTTACCTCCTTCCCTTCCCCACAGCACCTGTATATATGTATATATGGTTGTACATATTTATTACTCTATTTATCTATTTATTTATTTATTTTACTTGTACATTTCTATCCTACTTATTTTATTCTGTTGGTATGTTTGGTTCTGTTCTCTGTCTCCCCCTTTTAGACTGTGAGCCCACTGTTGGGTAGGGACTGTCTCTATGTGATGCCAATTTGTACTTCCCAAGCGCTTAGTACAGTGCTCTGCACATAGTAAGCGCTCAATAAATACGATTGATTGATTGATTGATTGATTAGCGGTGGAGGAGCGGAGGTTGTGGGCTGGGCAGTAGAAGGAGGGAAGGGAGGTGAGGTAGGAGGGGGCGAGGTGATGGAGAGCCTTGATGCCCAGGGTGAGGAGTTTCTGCCTGATGCGCAGATTGATTGGTAGCCACTGGAGATTTTTGAGGAGGGGAGTAATATGCCCAGAGCGTTTCTGGACAAAGATAATCCGGGCAGCAGCATGAAGTATGGATTGAAGTGGAGAGAGACACGAGGATGGGAGATCAGAGAGAAGGCTGGTGCAGTAGTCCAGACGGGATAGGATGAGAGCTTGAATGAGCAGGGTAGCAGTTTGGATGGAGAGGAAAGGGCGGATCTTGGCAATGTTGCGGAGCTGAGACCGGCAGGTTTTGGTGACGGCTTGGATGTGAGGGGTGAATGAGAGAGCGGAGTCAAGGATGACACCAAGGTTGCGGGCTTGTGAGACGGGAAGGATGGTAGTGCCGTCAACAGAGGTGGGAAAGTCAGGGAGAGGACAAGGTTTGGGAGGGAAGACAAGGAGCTCAGTCTTCGACATGTTGAGCTTTAGGTGGCGGGCGGACATCCAGATGGAGATGTCCTGAAGGCAGGAGGAGATGCGAGCCTGGAGGGAGGGGGAGAGTGCAGGGGCAGAGATGTAGATCTGGGTGTCATCAGCGTAGAGATGATAGTTGAAGCCGTGGGAGCGAATGAGGTCACCAAGGGAGTGAGTGTAGATTGAGAACAGAAGGGGACCAAGCACTGAACCTTGGGGAACCCCCACAGTAAGGGGATGGGAGGGGGAGGAGGAGCCTGCAAAAGAGACTGAGAAAGAACGACCGGAGAGATAAGAGGAGAACCAGGAGAGGACGGAGTCTGTGAAGGCAAGGTCAGATAGCGTGTTGAGGAGAAGGGGGTGGTCCACAGTGTCAAAGGCAGCTGAGAGGTCGAGGAGGATTAGGACAGAATATGAGCCGTTGGATTTGGCAAGCAGGAGGTCATTGGTGACCTTTGAGAGGGCAGTTTCCGTGGAATGAAGGGGACGGAAGCCAGACTGGAGGGGGTCGAGGAGAGAGTTGTCGTTGAGGAATTCTAGGCAGCGCGTGTAGACAACTCGTTCAAGGAGTTTGGAAAGGAATGGTAGGAGGGATATGGGACGATAACTAGAAGGTGAGGTGGGGTCAAGAGAGGGTTTTTTTTAGGATGGGAGAGACATGGGCATGTTTGAAGGCAGAGGGGAAGGAACCAGTGGAGAGTGAGCAGTTGAAGATGGAAGTTAAGGAGGGGAGAAGGGATGGAGCGAGAGATTTCATAAGACGAGAGGGAATGGGGTCAGAAGCACAGGTGGCCGGAGTAGCACTTGAGAGGAGGGAGGAGAGTTCCTCTGAGGATACCGCTGGGAAGGATAAGAGAGTAGCAGAGAGTGTTGAGAGCCGGGGTGATGGAGAAATGGGGGAAGAGACTTTGGGGAGGTCGGACCTGATGGATTTAATTTTGTTAATGAAGTAGGAGGCCAGATCGTTGGGGGTGAGGGAAGTAGGAGGGGGAGGAACCGGGGGCCTGAGAAGGGAGTTGAATGTACGGAAGAGCTGGCGGGGGTGATGGGCATGGGTGTCAATAAGGGAGGAGAAATAGTTTTGTCTGGCAGAACAGAGGGCTGAGTTAAGACAGGAAAGGATAAACTTGAAGTGAACGAGGTTGGCATGGTGTTTAGACTTTCGCCAGCAGCGTTCGGCAGCTCGAGCATAAGAGCGAAGGAGGCGGACAGTGGCAGTGATCCAGGGTTGTGGGTTAGTGGTGCGAGAGCGGCGAAGGGAAAGGGGAGCGAGTGAGTCTAGCTGAGTAGAAAGGGTAGAGTTGAGAGCAGTAATCTGATCATCAAGACTGGGTAGAGAGGAGAGGGCGGCGAGGTGGGGTGTGAGGCGCTCCGAAAGATGGGTAGGGTCCAGAGAGCGGAGATCTCTGTGAGGGAGTAATACGGATTTACAGGGGAAAGGAGTGTGAGTGAGGAGGCAGGTGAGAAGATTATGATCAGAGAGAGGGATTACAGAGTTGGTGAGGGTAGACACAGTGCAGCGGTAGGAGATGATGAGGTCGAGGGTATGACCAAGTTGGTGAGTGGGCGAGGTGGGGTGGAGGAAGAGGTTGGCAGCGTCAAGGAGAGATAGAAGGCGGGCGGCAGAGGAGTCGTTAGGGATATCAATGTGGATATTGAAGTCTCCGAGGATCAGAGTGGGCATGGAGAAGGAGAGAAGGAAGGTGAGGAAGGGGTCAAAGTCGTTAAAGAAGTTGGAAGTGGGGCCGGGAGGGCGGTAGATGACGGCTACAAGAATCTGGAGGGGGTGGTAGAGGCGAATAATGTGGGCTTCAAAGGAAGGGAAGGAAAGGGAAGGGGGAGGAGGGATAGTGCGAAAGCGACATTGGGGGGCGAGAAGGAAACCGACACCTCCTCCTTTCCGGTGAGTCTGGGGGAGTGGGAGAAGAAGAGGCCTGCACTGCAGAGAGCAGCAGAAGAGACTGTGTCGTCCGGCGACAGCCATGTTTCAGTTAGGGCGAGGAGGAGTAGAGAACTGGAAAGGAAAAGGTCCAGGATGAAAGGGGTCTTACTTAAAACGGAGCGGGGGTTCCAGAGGCCACACTTGGCAGCGGCTGTCGAGGGTGGGGAGGGAGGGGGAAGGGTGCGAGGGGTGGGGAGGGTTTGGATAGGGATGAGTTGGCGGGGGCCTGGGCGGGGAGAGTGGGAAGGGGGTGGCGATGGGAAAGGAGAACTGGGATGGGGTGGGGGCGGGGAGAAGGGGAGGGAGGGGGCCGGGAGGGAGAGGCGGAGGACCTGCGCTGGTACAGAGGAATCCTTGGTAGGGGGTGAGGGGGAGTGGTCTTGGTGGGTGAGAGGGAGGGAAACAGCTGGGTGGGAGAGGGGAAGGGGAAGGTGAGGAATGGGAATGGCAGTTGGGAGCAAGGGAACTGAAAGTTCATGGTGAGGTCAGCAGGGCGAGTGACAGTACAGCGGGGGGTTAACAATTGAGATGCAGAAGCAATAAAACAGTAGCAATGATAAAAGTAGGTGAAGGCATCACAGGGTGTAGTTAAGCAATCAATATGCTACGGCAATAATAGAATTGGCAGATAATGATGCCACAGAGAGCAGATACAAACTATTAAGAGCTGGAGTAGGGTGGGCCAGTTAAGGGGGATCAGGGAGCAGAGATACCTGGGGAGGGGAGGGAACAGTCAACTAGCATGGGAGGGAATGCTCTAAAACAACATTCTCTAAAATGTTGATCTTTCTAATATGTTGTTCTTCCACATCTCTCCACTCCTCAAAAACCTCCAATGGTTCTCCAGTCCTCTCTGCATCAAGCAGGAACTCCTAATCACTGGCTTTAAAACACTCAATAAAATCTGTCCTTCCTACTTATTCATTCTCTTTTCCCTCCCAACTAGGACTCTTTGCTCCTTCCAGACGATGATTCATTCTTGTCTCTTCTGCTAGGGATCGCTTTCTCATGTTTTTCTCTCTTCCTGGAACTCCCTCCCTCTGCAAATCCTACAGAACCCCCTCCCCCACTTCCTCAAACTCCTCAATTTCAAAGTGCTAATGAAATAACATCTCCGACAAAGAGATCTACTCCAATTAATTATTTCCTGTACTCAGGCTATATTTCCTTCAGTTGACGTCTCAGCACTTCAATGCCACCTGAGTACCTAACAAACTCAAGCTTCTATAACACTTATGTCCATATCTTCTATAATAAATTATTCAAGCAGTAATTCATGTACACCTCCACTTTTCCTCTTTACTCCTCTCTCTACATTATTTCAGTATCTGTTTCCCCTGCTAAAATGCAAGCTCCTTAAGAGCAAGGACCATGTCTACTAATTCGATTGTACTCTACCAAGTGCTTAGTACAGTGGTGCTCAGTAAATTGATCAATTTACAGTATCCTGATTTCTCCAAGATGAAAACAAAGTGTGACTTTTTTCCTTGGGAGGAGTGATCAAACCCTATCCAAACACTCGCTTTCTATGCCTTCGTAGATGTGGATTTCTTCCTTTGTTCCCTGTTCACCCAACTTCAGCAATGGCTTGCTCCAATTACATAGTCCTTGAGGTAGAACAGGCACCAGCCTAAAATGGTAACGTAAAAGAACTAGTGGGCACTCCATTCCAGCCACAACCATGTTTTCCAGCTTTGTTTCCTTATCCCCGCCAAAGGTACAAAATCCTAGAAACTAGAAAGGCATCAGGTCTGAGATTCCATAAGAACCCAGATGGCTTCTGGATAAGCCTAAACTTGACCTGAGGTGTCTTTTCTTGGAGTGAAGTCCAGATTTAGAGCAGCAACGAATTTTAGTCCAATTTCCTTTCATTGCCAATCTTTCTCTGCAATATTAGCTCAAGATCCTCCTCTCAGAATATCTAGATCCTTTATGAAGGGGGACTTCTAAATGCACTAAAAACTTGGTGACCTTTCCAAGTCAGTGAGAAAGAATATATTTTGCTGGGACTGTGACAAACATCTCTACCAGACTCGATTTGTCCATCCTTGCTCTAGGTCTGCCCTGAAGCAGATTCATTAGGTACACTGTTTCTCCTCTCACATTTAACTGGATTCTACAGATATTCAGGAACCTCGTAACGTTCTGTCTAATCAGCCTCACGGGAATATGACCAGTCTCCCCTTGCGGAAGGTTTGCCCAAGATGATACCAAATTGAATTTTGCTTTAAAAAAATGAGTATAGATGCAGGGAAGGAAAAAGGCATTTTCACTGGATTTTGATCCCAAAAGAGAAATCATTTCTGTTTCTCTTATGACCATCGTCAAATTGCCAGTCACAGGTACCTTGCAACCAAATGTCGCCTGGTGATTTGGAGAAGGTAGCTGAGAAGATTTTTCAGATAATTTTGGAGGGAAATTTTCCAGCTCATTTGTCTGGGCATTTCAAGAAAAAGAGATTGCTCACTTGCTTGCCTGACTTTTGTATCTCTGATTTCACAGATTTGTCAAGTAGAAAGAACATCAATGGGCACTTTAGGTTGATAATGTCTTTCATAGACAAAATCAATCAATGATATTTATGAGCACTTCCTCTGCGCAGAGCACTGTACTAAGTGCTCGGTGGAGTAAAATATATCAGAGTTAGTAGACACATTTATTGCCCACAACAAGCTTACAATGTAGAGGACAAAAGCATTGAGTCTGACAAGCAGAATGCTCCTTTAGGAAAATAGCCAGTGTAACATCTTGGCAACAGGAAGCAAAATTATCAGTTCAGAAAACAAAAACAAAGATGAAGAGAGCACAGGTCCTACCAAAACTAATCCATTCTAGGTTTATGTAACATCTGATCTTATTATGTATGGTAAGTGCACTTGGTTTTACTGAATGTTCTATTTTGCTCTCAGTTTAACAGATTTCTCCTTAAATTCAGGCAAATGTTGGGCTTGCACTCCAACCTTGCCTTCCTGCTTGCGTGATTGGCCAGAGTCTTTCTGATGGACAGTTTACTCCAGATTCACAAGTCCTATCCTGGATGTTCCCTGTTCCATTCCCAAACCTACCCAACCCTTGCCCCCCAGCGACCACATTTTGTGGGGAAGGAATATTTTGCACCCACAGAGAACCTTTCTTCAAGGGCTTTTCACAGATTTAGCCCAAATTAATGCATTAATTCTGACAGAATGCATGGATGAAAATATTATCCACAAATGCCAGCTCATCTGCATTGCAGGTCTATATAGATAACACCCACTTAATAATGGGAATCATTCAGCAGTAGAGATGGTGTCCATTCAAGTGGCCTTTCAAAACACACAAGGTCCAGCTCTCTTGGCATCTTCCTGAAGACTTCATTTTCCTATTTCCAATGCCAACCTTCTCACTGTATCTCGATCTCATCTATCTTGCCATCTACCTCTCACCCATATCTCGCCTGTAGTCTGGGATGTCCTTCCTTTTCATATCACTCTGCTCTTCCTAGCAGCTTGGCTCAGTGGAAAGAGCACGGGCTTTGGAGTCAGAGGTTATGGGTTCAAATCCTTGCTCTGTTAATTGTCAGTTGTGTGACTTTGGGCAAGTCACTCAACTTCTCTGAGCCTCAATTACCTCATCTGTAAAATGGGAATTAAGACTGTTAGCCCCCGTGGGATAACCTGATCACCTTGTAACCTCCCTAGATCTTAGAACAGTGCTTTCAATACAGGAAGCACTTAATAAATGCCATTATTATTATTATTATTATTAATATCATTATTATTATATCTAAAAGGCAATTACTCTCTCCCTCTTAGAAGTCTCATTGAAAGTACTTCTCTTCCAAAAAGCCTTCCCTGACTAAGCCCTCCTTTCCTGTTCCACTCCATTTTGCATAGCCTTGACTTGCTCCCTTTATTCATCCTCCCTCCCAGCCCCACAGAACTTAGATACACATCTGTAATTTAATTTATATTAATGTCTGTCTCCCCCTCTAGATTGTATGATTAGAGAAGCAGCATGGCTCAGTGGAAAGAGCAGGGGCGTTGGAGTCAGAGGTCATGGATTCAAATCCCGGCTCCACGACTTGTCAGCTGTGTGACTTTGGGCAAGACACTTCACTTCTCTGTGTCTCAGTGACCTCAGTGACCTTTAAAATGGGGTTTAAGACTGTGAGCCCCACGTGGGACAACCTGATCACCTTGTAACTTCCCCAGTGCTTAGAACAGTGTTTTGCACATAGTAAGGGCTTAGTAAATGTTGTTATTATTATTATTATTATTATTATTATTATTATTATTATCGTGGGCATGGAACGTGTCTATTATAATGTTGTACTCTCCCAAGCTCTAAGTATAGAGCTCTGCACACAGTAAGTACTCGATAAATATGATTTACTGACTCTCTGACACCATATCCCATTTGCTATGTCTTGATCAAAAGAGGTAAGAAGCTGCAGAGTTTTTTTATTTTGTTATGTAATGTTTTATTTTTTAATCGTATTTGTTAGGTGCTTATTGTATGCCAGACATTCATTCATTCGTTCAACTGTATTAACTGAGTGCTTACTGTGTGTAAAGCACTATGCTGAACTAAGTTGGTGACTCTAGGGCTTGGTGAGGGAGGGAGCCAGGGAGCAGCTGCAGACAGATTCAGTAGGCAGCAAGGCCTGAGGTCGAGGGTTCTTCTGACCCCCAACCCCTTAGGGTTAGAGTGGGACTGCGGCAGACATGGACCAGGGGAGCTGGGTCACTACTTTATTTTATTTTGTTCATATGTTTTGTTTTGTTGTCTGTCTTCCCCTTCGAGACTGTGAGCCCGCTGTTGGGTAGGGACCGTCTCTACGTGTTGCCAAATTGTACTTCCCAAGCGCTTAATACAGTGTTCTGCACACAGCAAGCGCTCAATAAATACGATTGAATGAATGAATGAATAAGCGTGTGGGAATGTAAAATATAAAAACAAGCAGACACATTCGTTGCCCACAACGAGCTCACAGTCCAGAGGGGGAGACAGGCATTAATATAAATAAAATATAGACAAATTAATAAATCATATCATATAAAGGCACTGTAGTAAGTGCTGGGGTAAGTACAAGCTAATCAGTTTGGATACAGTCCACGTCCCACATGGGGCTCACAAACGTAATCTCCATTTTATAAATGAGGTAACTGAGTCCCAGAGAAGTTATTTACCCAAGGTCCCAAAGCAGACAAGTGGCAGGGCCAGGTTTAGACCCCAAGCCCTCCCAGGTTGCTTCAGATTGCATTCTAGAACTGGGAAATCTTCCAAAGGAATAATCAACTCATTATCAAGTTGTAAATCGCCCCCTTTAACAAGATGGTGGTCAATCAGATAAGGGAGCCCAGGCACATCCATAATCCAGTCAAATACCTAGTTGGTAGACAGCACCACCCCTCACCCCCTCCTCTGTCTGTCGTATACCTGCT
This sequence comes from Tachyglossus aculeatus, assembly GCF_015852505.1. Lineage (NCBI taxonomy): Eukaryota > Metazoa > Chordata > Mammalia > Monotremata > Tachyglossidae > Tachyglossus > Tachyglossus aculeatus. Next base: position 4,298,120 of record NW_024044838.1, on the reverse strand, counting down.
GCTGAGCAAAGACCTAATATCATTTCAACACATTCCACCACTTGCTTGCTGTGATACTTTGGGCAAGTCACTTAACTTCTCTGGGCCTCATTTACCTCACATGTAAAATGAGGATTAAGACTTTGAACCCCCCGTGGTACAGCCTGATCACCTTGTAACCTCCTCAGCGCTTAGAACATTGCTTTGCACATAGTAAGCGCTTAATAAGTGCCATTATTATTATTACTATTATTATTATTATTATTATTACTGTGTGCAGAGCACTATACTAAGCTCTTGGGAAAGTACAGTACAACAATGAACAGTGACAATCCTTGCCCAGAACGAGCTCAAAGTTTAGCAGGGGCCGGGGGACAGGCATCAGAACAAATGAATAAAATTACAGATATATACGTAAGTGCTTTAGGAGTGGGGTGAGGAGAAGAGCAAAGGGAGAAAGTCAGGGTGAGCTAGAAGGGAGTGGGAGATGGGGAAAAGTGGGGCTTAGTTTGGCAAGGACTCTTTTACCTTCAATAAGGCTTTGAAAGCGGTGGGGAGTATTTGAAGAGGGAAGGCATTCCGGGCCAAAGGAAGGAAGTGGGCCAGGGGTCGGCAGCGAAAGAGGCGAGATCGAGGCACAGTGAGAAGGTTAGCACCAGAAGGAGAGAAAAGGAGTAGAGGGGCAAGTTGATGGAGTGCTTTAAAACCAATGGTGAGGAGTTTTTGTTTGATAAGGAGGTGGATAGGCAACCACTGGAGATTTTTGAGGAGGGGGGGACTTTACCTGAACATTTTTGTAGAAAGATAAATTGAGCAGCGGAGTGAAGTATAGACTGGAGGGGGGAGTCAGGAGGTTGGGAGGTCAGCACAGAAGCTGGTGCAGTGATCTAGGTGGGATAGGATGAGTGATTGTTTTAACGTGGTGGCAGTTTGGATGGTGAGGAAAGGGCGGGTTTTAGTGAGGTTGTGAAGCTGGACGACAGGATTTGGTGACGGATTGATTATGTGGGCTAAATGACAGAGAAGAGTCAAAGATAACGCCATGGTTGGGCTTGTGAAACAGGAAGGATGGTGCATTCCAGTCGGTGCGCCCAAAACATGAGTAGTCCACGTCTGACACCAACGATGTCGAGTCCCGAGTGGCCAACTCGTTACCCGAGATTATATTAGAGGGTTCGTGTCCTGGGGCCTCCGAGGGAATGATCACCACAACGTAGGAACTAGATAATTTAATCAAAGATTCAGCTGTAGCGAGAACACAACTGTACGCCGCCCAACCAAGGCATAGAGTTTTGCTACCGCGAGATGATCAGTCCCACCCGGAGTTCAGGTCCTTATCGAGGCTGGCCGGCATGGGTGTCCCCGGCCTAAGAGGTCCCTTGGGCCCGGGCTGCCCCTGCCTTCCCTTCGGAGGACAGTGAGCAATAGCACGGTATAATTTTCCCCTCCTCTTATACTACTCTTGTTGACCATAACACTGAGCTTCTTCCAGACTTCTACTAGCAGATAGTTAGTTCGGTTTCTGGCACTTGTAATGACAGTGCAGTTTTCTTTCTTCTCCGGTTTTCCTTCTTCTTCGGTTTTCTTTATTCTGCAGATCATTAAGCCGGAGGGCCCCTCCACCGTCCCTCCACCGTGGCAGGATGCAATAAGCAGAAAGTTGCGGGTCGTGTTTGCTGACAGAGTTAGTTGAGGAAGTAGATTAGGGGTCGAGGTCATGTGTAAAAGATTTAGTCTCAGGAAGTGGGTCCAGGGATCAGGTTAATGCCAGGGTCTTGGGTTTAGTCTATGTTCCTTCAACACTCCACCGAATCAAGAGTGTGGCCCCAGAACACTTCCAGTGTCCGGGCTGTGAGTAACCGGGTGAGGGCTACAAGCCTGACGTCACTTTACATAGAAGCAAACAACAAAGTGTTGTGTGAATCAATAGCCATAAAAATAAGACTATACTTTGATCCGTGAGAAACAATATCAAAGGAGGAATCTGAGGAGAAACGGAATTGTCTTACTGAGAAGTTTGAGGAGGAGAAAATTTTGGAGAAAAGGAATTGTTTTGTAGAGGGGCTTGAGGAGGGGAGCAGGCCCTGCTGTAGGGAAAGAGAAAGACTGCCAGATGAGCCCATGGAGAGGGTTAGCCTCCCCCCCACATTCCCGGATTCACCCTTTAACGAGCTTGAGACAGCAGGCAATCGATGCAGGGAATCAGTACAAGTACAAGTACAAGTTGGCAACATGTAGAGACGGTCCCTACCCAACAGTGGGCTCACAGTCTAGAAGGGGGAGAAAGACAACAACACAAGACATACTAACAAAATAAAATGAATAGAATAAATATGTACAGGAAAATAATTAATTAATTAATTAATTAATTAAATAGAGTAATAAATATGTACAAACATATATACATAGATACAGGTGCCGTGGGGAGGGGAAGGAGGTACGATGGGGGGGTGGGGAGGGGGAGGAGGGGGAGAGGAAAGAGGGGGCTCAGTCTGGGAAGGCCTCCTGGAGGAGGTGAGCTCTCAGTAGGGCCTTGAAGGGAGGAAGAGAGCTAGCTTGGCGGATGGGCAGGGGAGGGCATTCCAGGCCAGGGGGATGACGTGGGCCGGGGGTCGACGGCGGGACAGGCGAGAACGAGGCACGGTGAGGGGATTAGCGGTAGAGGAGCGGAGGGTGCGGGCTGGGCTGTAGAAGGAGGGAAGGGAGGTGAGGTAGGAGGGGGCGAGATGATGGAGATCCTCGAACCCGAGGGTGAGGAGTTTCTGCCTGTTGCGCAGATTGATTGGTAGCCACTGGAGATTTTTGAGGAGGGGAGTAACATGCCCAGAGCATTTCTGGACCAAGACAATCCGTGCAGCAGCATGAAGTATGGATTGAAGTGGGGAGAGACAGGAGGATGGGAAATCGGAGAGGAGGCTGATGCAATAATCCAGTAGGGATAGGCTGAGAGATTCAACGAGCAGGGTAGCAGTTTGGATGGAGAGGAAAGGGCAGATCTTGGCAATGTTATGGAGGTGAGACCGGTAGGTTTTGGTGACGGATTGGATGTGAGGGGTGAACGAGAGACCGGAGTCGAGGATGACACCAAGGTTGTGGGCTTGGGAGACGGGAAGGATGGTAGTGCCGTCAACAGTGATGGGATTGTCAGGGAGAGGGCAGGGTTTGGGAGGGAAGATAAGGAGTTCAGGAGTTTTACTTGTTCTGATGTGTATATATATCTCTAATTTTTTTTTATTTATATCGATGCTAGTTGATGACCGTTTACTTGTTTTGATGTCTGTCTCCCCCCCTTCTAGGTCGTGAGCCCGTTGTGGGCATGGATTGTCTCTCTTTGTTGCTGAACTGTACTTTCCAAGCGCTTAGTACAGTGCTCATGCACACAGTAAGTGTTCAATAAATATGATTGAATGAATTGAATGAATGAATCTGTACGAATTTAGGGAAACCAGTTGGATGGGTAGCTGTTTGTCGTAATTTGTATGCGTGAATGTGTGTGTGGGTGTATGCATACACCTCCCCTCGCCTTTTTTTACTTAGACTAAATATGAAATAATGCTTTCTGCTGTATACCGTGGTGGTTTGGTTGCACTTTGAACTTGTCAGCAAGTTCCCGACCCAGTAGGAGCTCCCAGTTAAGTAGGGCTGTCCAGAGGGGGAGGTGAATCTAAGGATTTCACCCCAGGGGACCAGAAATCTGGGTGAAGGGTGTCCAAGCCTCTCATCCCGGGGAAATCTGGGTCAGGTGCATCCAAGGATCTCATTCAAGGGGAGCAGCAATCTGGGAGAGGTGAATCTTTAGCCATCTGGGGAAGGCCAGGGAGGGCAAAGATATCGGTCATGGCTCATGACAATGACATGTGTGGTCTTCACATCATAGATTCTAAGCTTCTTGAGGGCAAGGGTCTTATCTCCTGACTCTATTGTCCTCTCACATGCACTCAATGCAGTGCTCTGCACACCGTAGACCATAAGCCCCTTATGGACAGGGATCACATCTCCCAATTCTGTTATGGTATACATTCCTATGTGTTTTGTGCAGTTTTTGGCACACAGTAAGAATGTAATAAATGGCATTGATTGCTTGGTACTAGTAATAGGCTTTACCATTTTCCATATTCTGACAAGAATTAGAAGAGGTTTCTCTTGAGCACAAACTGAGTTCCTTTAAATCAAGGGGAGGTTCACATACCTGTTCTGTGCATTTCCAAAATTATATGAAAAAGCAGCATAGTCTGGATAAACCACACAACTGAAAAGAGTATATCTCCCAAAATATCGATGACACGTTCCTGTTTTCTCCTGGGCTGTGGTTTGAATCATTGTAAATAAGCGTTTAGTACAGTTCTCTGCTTACAGTAAGCACTCAATAAATGTGATTGAATGAATGAATGAAATATGAACTTGGAAACCACTGGGATCCCTAGGACATTAACGTGTGTTCTGAAAATAGGATTTGGGTCATCTTGGATTTTCTGATGTGCGGTAAGAATGCATTACTTATGTATATATATATATAACATATATTTATTTATAAAATTGATTATCTGTATGACATTTATTAAGCTTTTACTGTATGGCAAGTGTTTATATATATAATGTAATGTATACAATATATACAGACCTGTATTACATACATATAGATAGATACATAAATATAATTGTATGTACATAATAATGATTATGGCATTTGTTAAGCGCTTACTATTTGCCAGGCACTGCACTAAGTGCAAGGAAATCAAGTTGGACACAGTCCCTGTCTCACTTGGGGCTAACAGTATTAATCTACAGTTTGCATATGATGTAACAGAGGCACAGAGAAGTTAGGTGACTTGCCCAAGGTCACACAGCAGACGTTGCAGAGCCGGGATTAGAACCCATGACCTTCTGACTCTCAGATCCGTGCTCTATGCACTGTGCTATTCCCGTCACGGTAGACGACACTACCATCTTTCCCATCTCACAAGCCCGCAACTTGGGTGTCATCCTCGACTCTGCTCTATCAATCACCCCACACATCCAATCTGTCACCAAAACCTGCCGGTCTCACCTCCACAAGATCGCTAAGATGCGTCCTTTCCTCTTCATCCAATCCGCTACCTTGCTGGTTCAATCTCTCATCCTACCCTGACTGGATTACTGCATCAGCCTCCTATCTGATCTTCCATCCTCTTGTTTCTCCCTGCTTCAGTTTACACTTCACTCTGCTGTCCGGATTATTTTTGCACAGAAACGTTCTGGGCATGTCATCAAGCCAAAACTCCTCACTCTCGGTTTCAAGGTTCTACATCACTTTACCCCCTCCTACCTCACCTCCCTTCTCCCCTTCTACAGCCCAGTCCACACACTCCACTCCTCTGCCGCTAACCTCCTCACTGTGACTCGTTATCGCCTGTCCCGCCACCGACCCCTGGCCCACGTCCTTCCCCTGGCCTGGAACGGCCTCCCTCCATACTTAAGCCAACCTAGCTCTCTTCCTCCCTTCAAAGCTGTACTGAGAGCTCACCTCCTCCAGGAGACCTTCCCAGACTGAGACCCCTTTTCCTCTACTCCTCCCCTTCGTCACCCCCTCTGCCCTACCCCTTTCCCCTCCCCTCAGCACTTGTATATATTTGTACATATTTATTACTCTATTTATTTTACTTGTACATATTTACTGCTCTATTTTATAAATGGTATGCATATACCTATAATTCTATTTATTCTGACGGTTTTGAAACCTGCCTACATGTTTTGTTGTTTGTCTCCCCCTTCTAGACTATGAGCCCATTGTTGGGTAGGGACTGTCTCTATACGTTGCCAACTTGAACTTCCCAAGCGCTTAGTACAGTGCTCTGCACACAGTAAGCACTCAATAAATACGATTTATTGAATGAATGAATGAAATATGCCAGGTACTGTACTAAGCGCTGAGGCAGATTCCAGCCAATCGGATTAAACACAATCCATATCCCACACGGGATTTACAGTCTTGATCCCCATTTTACAGAAGAGGTAACCGAAGCCCAGAGAAGCGAAGTGATCTGCCCAAAGTCACCCAGAAGACAAAGTGGCAGAGCCGGGATGAGAACTCAGCTTCTTCTGATCCCAGGTGTGCCCTCTATCTACCAGGCTAGGCTACTTCTCTTTTGTTACTATGTGCCAACCACTGTACCAAGCACTGAAGAAGATACACTTTCAGAGCAATGGGCACAATCCCTGTCCCACCTGGGGACTTTTCGTCCTCATCGGACTCACCACCTGTCCCGACGGCACATGTAGAATCTCTGCTGGCTCTGGGTCTGCCAGGCCCGCTCCGCACCTGCCAGGCCCGCTCTGCCATGTCGGCTCTGGAAAGAAATTCATGGGTTGGAAAATCTGCCATCAGTGGGGACAGGCAGTGGCCCCTCGCTCTGTGCCACTTTTCTCTCTCCCCATGTTATATAGGTCCCTGCTGGGGCCTACATTGTGTCGTGCATTATCGTTTCGTTGCTCCCGAGGGGCCTATCGCAGGCCCCTCTCCCCGCTGACCCTGTTAGACCGAGGCCCGCGCCTGATTCACAGCCGGGAGTGCTCTGCCAGTGCCAGTGTTCTGCTCACAGGAAGCACTCTGTTGTACCCTCCACGCCCTGCTGCTTCTGCACAGAGAACACCGCTCATTGGATAACAGGCCCCATGGAAGCCCCGAGCGAGACCCTCCCTAACCCAACAGGCCATTGTGGCATGGCCTCTCCCCCCGACGACCCCCACCGACTCCAAAATCACAGACGCTCCTCACTAGGATCGGGATCGATCACAGACTCTGTGCTAGACGCTGAGAAGTCAATTCAGGTAGGTTTCACCAATTCAAATGGTTCGAGCCTAGTAGCCATACAGTTTCCCGTTCTGCTCTCTCAGGCAGACAGGGCCCGGCGGTGCTGGGGGGCTCCATCGCCATGAGCACCATTGTAGAGGGAGGGGCTTGATGAGGACGGAGGAGGGGCATGGGGGAAGATAGTCTCAAGAGGGCGTAGCTCGTCACGAGTGGGCGGGGCATCACCTGACTTTGGGCCCAGACTTCTGGCCAGAATCAATCGGACTCAGTGCCCAGGGGCTAGTGCGTCCAGGTGTGCGGCCATGGGCATTTCCTGCCCAGAGTATGTGTGGAGATTATTGATTTCATGATGTTTCCAGGAGAAGAGGGAGCTGAGTGGCCGACGAGGATCAGAATGAAGTAGAGGCTATTGGATGGGGCAAGAAGGAGTTCACTGGTGACTTGATAGGGGGCAGTTTCCGTGGAGGAAAGGGGGCGGAAGCCAGATTGGAGGGAGTCAAGGTGGGAATTTGAGAAGAGGAAGGGGAGACGGAGGGTGTGGACAACTCGCTCAAGGAGTTTGGAAAGGAGCCCTACCTCACCCACTCACCAACTTGGTCATACCCTCGACATCATCATCTCCTACCGCTGCACTGTGTCCACCCTCACCAACTCTGAAATCCCTCTCTCTAATCATAATCTTCTCACCTGCCTCCTCACTCACACTCCTTTCCCCTGTAAATCCATATTACTCTCTCACAGAGATCTCCGCTCTCTTGACCCCATCCATCTTTCTGAGCGCCTCACACCCTACCTCGCCTCCCTCTCCTCTCTACCCAGTCTTGATGATCAGATTACTGCTCTCAACTACCCTTTCTACTCAGCTAGACTCAGTCGTTCCCCTTTCCCTTCGCCGCTCTCGTACCACTAACCCACAGCCCTGGATCACTGCCACTGTCCGCCTCCTTCGCTCTTATGCTCGAGCTGCCGAACGCTGCTAGCGAAAGTCTAAACGCCATGCCAACCTCGTTCACTTCAAGTTTATCCTTTCCTGACTTACCTCATCCCTCTCCTCTGCCAGACAAAACTATTTCTCCTCCCTTATTGACACCCATCCCCATCACCCCCGTCAGCTCTTCCGTACATTCAACTCCCTTCTCAGGCCCACAGTTCCTCCCCCTCCTCCTTCCCTCACCCGCAACGATCTGGCCTCCTACTTCATTAACAAAATTAAATCCATCAGGTCCAACCTTCCCAAAGTCACTCCCCTCCTTCTCCAACCCCCCGGCTCTCAACACTCTCTGCTACTATCCCATCCTACCCAGCAGTGTCCTCAGAGGAGCTTTCCTCCATCCTCTCAAGTGCTACTCCGGCCGCCTGTGTTTCCTACCCCATTCCCTCTCATTTCATGAAATCTCTCGCTTTCTACCTTAACTTCTTTCTTCAACCGCTCACTCTCCACTGGTTCCTTCCCCTCTGCCGTCAAACATGCCCATGTCTCTCCCATCCTAAAAAAAACCCTCTCTTGACCCCACCTCACCTTCTAGTTATCGCCCCCTATCCCTCCTACCATTCCCTTCCAAACTCCTTGAACTAGTTGTCTACACGCGATGCCTCGAAATCCTCAACACCAACTCTCTCCTCGACCCCCTCCAGTCTGCCTTACGTCCCCTACATTCCACGGAAATTGCCCTCTCAAAGGTCACCAATGACCTTCTGCTTGCCAAATCCAACGGCTCATACTCTATCCTAATCCTCCTCGACCTCTCAGCTGCCTGCGACACTTCTCCTCAACACGCTATCCAACCTTGGCTTCACAGACTCCGTCCTCTCCTGGTTCTCCTCTTATCTCTCTGGTCGTTCATTCTCAGTCTCTTTTGCAGGCTCCTCTTCCCCCTCCCATCCCCTTACTGTGGGGGTTCCCCAAGGTTCAGTTCTTGGTCCCCTTCTGTTCTTGATCTTCACTCACTCCCTTGGTGACCTCAGTCGCTTCCACGGCTTCAACTATCATCTCTACGCTGATGACACCCAGATCTACATCCCTGCCCATGCTCTTTCCCCCTCCCTCCAGGCTCGCATCTCCTCCTGTCTTCAGAACTTCTCCATCTGGATGTCTGCCAGACACCTAAAACTCAACATGTCGAAGACTGAACTCCTTGTCTACCCTCCCAAACCTTGCCCTCTCCCTGACTTTCCCATTACTGTTGAAAGCACTACCATCCTTACCGTCTCACAAGCCCGCAACCTTGGTGTCATCCTCGATTCCGCTCTCTCATTCACCCCTCACATCCAAGACGTCACCAAAACCTGCCGGTTTCAGCTCCGCAACATTGCCAAGATACTTCCTTTCCTCTCTATCCAAACGGCTACCCTGCTCATTCAAGCTCAAATCCTATCCCGTCTGGACTACTGCATCAGCCTTCTCTCTGATCTCCCATCCTCGTGTCTCTCCCCACTTCAATCCATACTTCATGCTGTTGCCTGGATTCTCCTTGTCCAGAAACGCTCTGGGCATGTTACTCCGCTCCTCAAAAATCTCCAGTGGCTACTAATCAACCTGCGCATCAGACAGAAACTCCTCACCCTCGGCTTCAAGGCTGTACATCACCTCGCCTTCTCCTACCTCACCTTCCTTCTCTCCTTCTACAGCCCAGCCGGCACCCTCCGCTTCTCTGCCACTAATCACCTCACCGTGCCTCGTTCTCACCTGTCCCGCCATCGACCCCCGGCCCACGTCATCCTCCTGTCCTGGAATACCCTCCCTCTGCCCATCCGCCTAGCTAGCTCTCTTCCTCCCTTCAAGGCCCTACTGAGAGCTCATCGTCTCCAGGAGGCCTTCCCAGACTGAGCCCCTTCCTTTCTCTGCCCCTCGTCCCCCTTTCCATCCGCTTCGTTTTACCTCCTTCCCTTCCCCACAGCACCTGTATATATGTATATATGTTTGTACATATTTATTACTCTATTTATTCATTTATTTTACTTGTACATATCTATTCTATTTATTTTATTTTGTTAATATGTTTGGTTTTGTTCTCTGTCTCCCCCTTCTAGACTGTGAGCCCACTGTTGGGTAGGGACCGTCTCTATATGTTGCCAACTTGTACTTCCCAAGCGCTTAGTACAGTGTTCTTCACACAGTAAGCCCTCAATAAATACGATTGATTGATTGATTGATTGATTGAGTGGTAGTCGGGATATTTGGGCTGATAACTGGCGGAAGCCTTTGGGTCAAAGGAGGGTTCTTTTAGGATATGGGAGACATGGACATGTTTGAAAGCAGTGGAGAAGAAGGCACTGGAGGACAAACAGCTGACGTTGGTTGTCAAGGAGAGAAGAGAAGAGGGGGTGGTCAGGGAGGAAAGAAAGGAAAGAAGGAGTTTTGACAAACTGCGAAGGCATGGGGAGGGAATCGCAGGTGGAGGGCGTCGATTTTGAGAGGAGATGGGAGATCTCCTTTTGAGATACTGCCGGGAAATATGGGAGAGTTGACACAGGGGCAAGAAAAGGAAGGGCCTGGAGACGAGGAGGGGAGATTTTAGAGAGATCCCACCTGGCCACCACTGATTTCCGTGCCAAATCCGCTGTCCTCTACTCCATCCAAATCCTCCTCGATCTCCCAGCTGCTTTTGATACTGTGGACAACCTCCTTCTCCTGGAAACATTCTCCAACCTTGGTTTCGTGGACATTATCCTCTCCTGGTTCTCCTCCTACCTCTTTGTACCGTCAATCTTCATCTCTTTCAAGGGCCTCTCTTCTTCCTCCCACTCCCTAACAGTGGGGATCCCTAAAGGATCACTTCAGGGTCCTCTTCCATTCTCCATCTACACCTACTCCTTTGGAGAACTCATTCATTCTCATGCCTTCAATTCCTATTTCCATGGGGATGATTCCTAAATCTCCATTCCCAGCCCTGATCTCTTTCCCTCTCTTCAGTTTCGCATTTACTCCTGCCTTCAGGGCATCTCTAACTGGATTTCCTGCTGACTCCTCAAGATGGACATGTCCAAACAACAACTCCTCATCCTCCCACCCAAACCCTTCTTCCCACCAATTTTCCTGTCACTGTAGACAGTATCATCATCCTCTCTGTTTCAGGAGCCCATAGCCTGGGCGTTTTCCTCGACTCATCTTGCTCAATCAACCTAAATATTCAATCTGTCACTATATCCTATCAGTTGAACCTTCACACATCACTAAAAATCTGCGCTTTCCTCTCTACCCCCATGCTGATCCAAGCACGTATCCTATCCGGTCTTGACTTCTGCATCAGCCTCCTTGCTGACTTCCCTGACTCCTCTCTTTCCCCAGTCCATACTTCATTCTGCAGTCCGGATTATTTGTCCACAAGACCATTCTGTCCACGCCTCCCTACTCCTTAAGACCCTCTATATCAGACAGAAAACCGTTACCATCAGCTTTAAAGCCCTCCATCAGCTCACCCCTCCTACCTCACCTCACTACTCTCCTACTACAGCCCACACTGCACACTCCACTTCCCTAATGCCAACCTGCTCACTGCCCATCGATCTCGCCTGTCTCACCCCCGACCTCTCACCCACGTCCTGCCTCTGGCCTGGAACTCCCTTTCTCTTCATATTCAACAGATCAACGCTTTTTCACTTTATTGAAGGCACATCTTCTCAAAGAGGCATTCCCTGACAAAGCTCTCATCCCTCTTCTCCCACTCCCTCCTGCGTCATCCCGACTTGCTCCCTTTATTCACCCCTCCACCCAGCCCGAAGGCACTTATGTCCATGTCGGTAATTTATTTATATTAATATCTATCTCCCCCTATAAATTTGTAAGCTTGTTGTGGGCAGCGAATACGTGTGGTATATCGTTACACTGGACTCTCACCAGTGTGCATTACAGTGCTTTACATACAGGAACTGCTCAATAAAGACAATTGATTGCCCTTGCCCTTGAATTTTCACCCTTCATTCTCCCCCTCCCTCTGCCCTACAGTGCTCATGTCCATATCCAGAATTAATTATTCATATAAGTATCTGTCTCACCCTCTTGACTGTAAGCTCCTTGTGGGCAGGAAACGTGTCTACCAACTCTGTTGTCTTGTACTCTCCCACGTGATCTGTACATTGCTTTGCACAGTGTAAGTGCTCACCAAATACAATTGATCGATTTATAAACGTGGCTGAACATCACTGCACGGGTTTGCCTGTGTCCTTCTCAACAGTCAAGCAACGCTGCTCTAGACCCCAGATGGGGTATGAGAAGCAGAGCAGCTTAGTGCGAAGCAGTATGGCTTTGTGGATAGAGCATGGACCTGGGAGCCGAAAGCTTCTGGGTTCTAATCCTGCCTCTGGCCTGGAACACTCTCCCTCCTCAAATCCGACAAACAATGACTCTCCACCCCATCAAAGCCTTATTGAAGGCACATTTTCTAAAAGTGGGCTTCCCTGACTTTTCCCTCCTTTTCTCTTCTTCCACGCCCTTCTGCATCAGCCTGAATTATGTCCCTTTATTCATCCCCCATCTCAGCTCCACAGCACTTATGTACCTATCTGTAATTGATTTACTTATATTAATGTCTGTCTTCTCCTCCAGACTATAAGTTCATTGTGAGTAGGGAATGTGTCTGTTTACTCTTATATTGCATTCTCGCAAGCGCTTAGTACAGTGCTCTGCACACAGTAAGCGCTCAGTAAGTATGAGTGAACGAATAAATGAATAGGTTGAGAAAGCGAGGTGTGGTAGGAGGGAGCAAACTGATGGAGGGCTTTAAACCTGATGGTGAGTGGTTTCCCTTTTATGTGGCGGGGGATGGGCAACCACTGGTGGTTCTTGAGTAGTGGGAAAACATGACCTGGGCTGTTTTGCAGAAAATTGTTCCGGGTAGCAGACTGAAGTCAGGCCCGGAGTGGGGTGAGAACGGAGGCAGGGAGGTCAGCAAGAAGGCCCAACCTCTGTCTCGCTCAAATGTCTCACAGGGCTCTTTTCAGGACAGGAATTAGGTGGTGGTAAGATGAGTACGCTGGAAAGAAGAAGGCATTCTACAAATTCTACAAAGAAATTCTACAAATTTTTTTCTACAATTTTTTTTCTTTAAAAATGCTACAAAAAATTAGTGCTCTGGAAAGAAGAAGGCATTCTACAGATTCCCTGTATCATTATGATTGTCTTCGCTGGGCCATGGCTATCAAAAGGATCCTTTTCCCCTCATCATCCGCCTTACTCCACTTGGTTTTCAGTCTCCATTTTGCATCAATCTACCTCGTTTTCCCTAAGTCATGCTTTTGCTGCACCCTTCCCCTGTTGCTACCTTTCCCAACAGTCGAGGATGAGGTTGAGCTCATTTTAGGATGATAGACTCTGTCTACCTTTACCCATACAGATTTGTATTGATATTGCAATAAAAAAAACCCCTAGCACTGTGACTTGATTCTTTTCCTTAGACTCCACATCTGGGATCTATGTCCGGGATCCACTTGAGTTCTTGGGAAAGGAGCGCTTGGGGCCTGCTGGACCAAGGACTCTCTGTATTTTTATTACTCTATCTTTATCTTTATCTGTATCTTTATTACTCTATTTATTTATTTTATTACTCTATTTATTTATTTATTTATTTATTTTACTTGTACATTTCTATCCTACTTATTTTATTTTGTTGGTATGTTTGGTTCTGTTCTCTGTCTCCCCCTTTTAGACTGTGAGCCCACTGTTGGGTAGGGACTGTCTCTATGTGATGCCAATTTGTACTTCCCAAGCGCTTAGTACAGTGCTCTGCACATAGTAAGCGCTCAATAAATACGATTGATTGATTGATTGATTGTAGCGCAGAGCATACCTAGATTAGGGAGACTTTTCAAATCCCTTGGTGGATTTCAGTCCATCAGTCCATCAGACCCCTAACTGGGAGGGGGGGGTGTGTCTCCCTGGCCACCGTGGATCTCATTCAGCCCAGCACAACAAGGAAAAGACCACCCCCTTCTCCTTAACACGCTATCCGACATTGGCTTCACAGACTCCGTCCTCTCCTGGTTCTCCTCTTATCTCTCCGGTCGTTCATTCTCAGTCTCTTTTGCAGACTCCTCCTTCCCCTCCCATCCCCTTACTGTGGGGGTTCCCCAAGGTTCAGTACTTGGTCCCCTTCTGTTCTCGATCTTGGTGACCTCATTCGCTCCCACGGATTCAACTGTCATCTCTACGCTGATGACACCCAGATCTACATCTCTGCCCCTGCTCTCTACCCCTCTCTCCAGGCTCACATCTCCTCCTGCCTCCAGGACATCTCCATCTGGATGTCTGCCCGCCCCCTAAAAGTCAGCATGTCCAAGACTGAACTCCTTGTCTTCCCTCCCAAACCCTGCCCTCTCCCTGACTTTCCCATCTCTGTTGACGGCACTACCATCCTTCCCATCTCACAAGCCCGCAACCTTGGTGTCATCCTCGACTCCGATCTCTCATTCACCCCTCACATCCAAGCCGTCACCAAAACCTGCCGGTCTCAGCTCCCCAACACTGTCAAGATCAGCCCTTTCCTCTCCATCCATACCGCTACCCCGCTCGTTCAAGCTCTCATCCTATCCCATCTGCACTACTGCGTCAGCCTTCTCTCTGATCTCCCATCCTTGTGTCTCTCCCCACTTCAATCCATACTTCATGCTGCTGCCCGGATTGTCTTTGTCCAGAATCGCTCTGTGCGTGTTACTCCCCTCCTCAAAAATCCCAGTGGCTACCAATCAATTTGCGCATCAGGCAGAAACTCCTCACCCTGGGCTTCAAGGCTCTCCATCACCTCGCCCCCTCCTGCCTTACCTCCCTTCTCTCCTTCTACAGCCCACCCTGATTGATTGATTGATTGATTGATTGACTGATTGATTGATTGAAGGGAGGAACCAAATTTTTTCTCGGGAGCAGACCCCATAAGAACCGATACTAGGGCGGACTCCTTAAGAATCAGTACGGGGGCGGTCCTCTAAAAAACTAAGGTACTTAGGGAAGGTACCTAGGGAAGTAGGGGAACATGCAGGGTCGCTTTTCCTGCTGGCCAGGCATGGGAATGGATGTGGGGGAATATGCTAGGCTGCTCGCCCCGACTCCTCCTAAATGATCTTTTGGTGTGAAAGTTGCCCAATGTGTCTGAATATAAATCAACGCACCAGGTCTGGGACTCTACCAGTGGTCAAGACACCCAGAACCTGTCTGCTAACTACGGCCATGACCAGTACGACCTCCAATGCAAGTGGACTACTATGAACCCCGTGACCCCAGTGATTGTGTGGGGCTGTCGGAAGACCCAGTGGGGACCTTCTGCCTGCTTTGCCCAAAGAAAGACTCCCTGAGGCCCCTAAGATAAACCGCTAAAATACTTCGATGGACCACCGGTAATACTCCTTGAGTCACCATACGGAATTGCAAAAAGAGGTAGGAACGCGGGGACAATATGCTCCATCTTTGTCCCTAAGAATGGCCCCGAGTGGACAAGGAGAACAAGTTCGGGTCCATGTTGCCGGTCCATGTCCTTGGACCCCTGGTGATTTAAGGGCCCGGATGAAAGAAGTTCCTAGTATAAAAGGAAGCCTGGGAAAGTTTACGGAGGAACTTGCCACTAAAATCTAATGATACGACCTGGAGTGGGACAATAAACCAGCTATGATGGCTCATAACTCCTGATGCTTGAAAGAAAAATAATTCGAAGTCAGCCTAGTAGACTTTGACCGTGATCGCGAAGAGCTGTTAGGAGCAGTCACTGTGGTCTTTCAGCTTAAAACTGATCAGTTAAAAATTAGCAACTATACGCAAGGGGAAGAAGACAGTCCTGGGGTGTAGATGGAAAGACTATGGAAAATTTTTGAACAGCATTCAGGTATACCAGACGCTAGGACTGTGACTCCACATCGCCTAGGGGACTGCCTTTGTGGCATGCCTAACTCAGAAAATCCACTTCCAACTCAAGTTAAACTGCGTGGGCGGCTGACAGGCAGAATCCCTTGAGAAATTACTAGAAGTATCCAATCACTGTGCCGCCAACCAGAAACAAAAGACTGAACAGTTCAGGCTCTGAACAGATCCAGCAGATGATCTCATGGGGTGTGCCTTCTGGCCCCGCCTCAGATAGATAAAAGGACCTAAGGGGCCTTATTTTTACTGCAGCCAAGAAGGTCACTGGAAGAATAAATGCCCCCTTAACCCAATAAAATCTAGAAAGATGCCCCATCACGCTTTCCCAGAAAGGTGGAACCAGGAATGAGAGTATGTGGGGCAAGGTGAGGGACTTTCCACCTTTGTCCAAATACCGGTAGCGCAGACTCCTTGGGGCCCAGCAGTTCAATGCAACATAGCGAGAATGACCCTTCCTTCCCTTCTTACACGATGCTGGAGCTCCTCCATTCAGCGGTCGGCTCTCCCAGGTGCCCCATTATGAGGGAGCATTGTTAGAACTATTGGATAAGCTAAAGTTTCTTTAACTACAGGTGTTATTGAACCACTGGGTATGAGGCTAGGAGAGCTGGTAACACAACACCCCTTCATCCTTAACCCCCACCCGCCAAGTAAATTTATTAGGACTCGACCTGCTGGGGAAATTTGGTTGCTCACTATGGTGCACCCTGGAACGGAGTCTATGGCTACCCCTGGTCCTTATCAAGAGACATCACTTTTCTTTGTGCTACCTATTAAGGAGAAGGTACATTCAGATTGGAGTCCTCTGCTCGATGCTTTACCTTTCTATGATCAAGCCATACTAACAAGGTAGGCTCAGCCCTCGCCCCGCCCCCTTTACGTGTAAATTAAGAGCCCCCAACAAGCCCTTCCTCTAAAACCTCAGTACCGTCTCTCCCCGAGCAAGAACAGGACATTGCTACAGCACCTCAGAGCAGTTAGCTCTGTGGTCTCCTTATCATTTTTCTGCCCTTTTGAAGGTGCCTCGCCCCACTAGGACAGCATAAACTCGGTCTTTTTGTGAGATGAAGAGTTACTGCTGCCAATGGACCCCGTCCTATTCTTACAGGGCCAGGCCATTGCAGGCCTTCGCTACTGGCCCCCAGGAGCAGTTTCTGTGGATGGCCGAGGCCGAAGCCTCTCTTGCAGATTTGAAGCAGACCTTCTCTGTGGCCCCAATTCTGGGATTAACTAGTTATTCTAGACCATTCACCTTGTTCTGTGAGGAATGAGAGGGTTTGCACTAGGCTGTGCTTACCCAGAAAAGTGGAAATTCCCACTGACTCCTCTCCTTGGTTATTATAGCTACATCCTTTACCTAGTAGTGTCCGCCTCCCAATAGTGTCTCCGTGTGGTAGCTGCAGCCAGACAATCAGTGGAAGCCTCTGAGGACCTAGTACTGGGACATCCGCTCCAAGTCGTCATTCGCCATGCCATAGCTGTGCTTCACTTGCGTTCTGGCGCCAGGTCTTTTCAAAAGCTAAGCAGACTAACAACTAAATTCTCCTCCTGAGCTCCCCCAATTTAACCATCAAGCTTTTTGTTCCACTCTAAATCCTGCCACCCCTGTTGCCAACAAAACATGAGGGGGAACGTCATGATTATGTCGTAAACCGAATAATAAGACCACGTCCAGCTTTTCAATCAATCAATCAATCAATCGTATTTATTGAGCGCTTACTGTGTGCAGAGCACTGTACTAAGCGCTTGGGAAGTATAAGTTGGCAACATATAGAAACAGTCCCTACCCAACAGTGGGCTCACTGTCTTGAAGGGGGAGACAGAGAACAAAACCAAACATATTAACAAAATAAAATAAATAGAATAGATATGTGCAAGTAAAATAAAAAAATAAATAGAGTAATAAATATGTACAAACATATATACACATATACAGGTGCTGCGGGGAAGGGAAGGAGGTAAGACGGGGGGATGGAGAGGGGGAGGGGGGGCAGAGGAAGGAGGGGGCTCAGTCTGGGAAGGCCTCCTGGAGGAGATGAGCTCTCAGTAGGGCCTTGAAGGGAGGAAGAGAGCTAGCTTGGCAGATGGGCAGAGGGAGGGCATCCCAGGCCAGGGTGATGACGTGGGCCGGGGGTCGACGGTGGGACGGGCAAGAACGAGGCACGGTGAAGAGATTAGCGGCAGAGGAGTGGAGGGTGCCGGCTGGGCTGTAGAAGGAGAGAAGGGAGGTGAGGTAGGAGGGGGCGAGGTGATGTAGAGCCTTGAAGCCGAAGGTGAGGAGTTTCTGCCTGATGAGCACATTAATTGGTAGCAGGACCTGTCCTTGCAAATCCCTGACCTACTGTTGTCCGTTGATGGCTTTTGCCTTTGGGACTGTCAAGGGCCGCTCAGACCATGCAGACTCCAAACAGAGTCTGCTGTTTTGTAATCCCCATTATTCCGCATGAGAGGCTGAGTTAGTTTCTCTTGTGCCTGCGATCTGGCCTCGGACAGAGTGTGAGAATTTATACTGACTCCCGGTATGCCTCTGGAATTGTGAATGATTTGGGTTTCCCGTATCAACAACGGGGTTTCCTCTTGGATGCGGGAACTCCTAACCGAAATGGGCTCCTTGCTGCATCGCTTTCAAAGGCCATCTTGCTACCTGTGTCTCTTGCTGTTGTGTAATGTGTGGTGCATTTCTCCTCTCATCTCCTGTCCAAGGGTAATGCCCACGTGAATGCCGCTTCGCGAGTGGCGGCTCTACATTCCTCACAATTTCCTTATGCCGCCACTTTTGTGTCTCTCTCCTCTACTCCCTGGCCCTCCCTCCACGATTTCATTTCACACCAGAAAGCAGCCTCTCTGGAGAAGGTAAAATCCTGGTTAATACTTAAGAGTTATCAAACGCCTTCAGAACTATACGTGGGTGGGCACAACCACCTTCCTGTTGCCCACTGCGCTGTGCTCTCTTTCTTTGTCAGGATGGCACATGGTCATGCCCATTCAGAAAAAAAGGGTATGGTAGACTCCATTATGAGGCTCTGCTTTGCACCCAAGATAGGGAAGCTAGCTCTCCAGTATGCCTCGAGATGCCTAATAGGTCAACAATATGAAGTGGAGAAAATCATCAAGGCTCCCTGGGCAGCACACACAACCCCTTGGGTCCCCTTTATTAACGTTCAATTTGATTTTACTGAATATCTAAGGTGATGGGTTTGGGGTTTTTGTGCTGTTAATAGATACCAATTCAAGATGGGTTCATTCATTCATTCATTAAATCGTATTTATTGAGCGCTTACTGTGTGCAGAGCACTGTACTAAGTGCTTGGGAAGTACAAGTTGGAAACATATAGAGACGGTCCCTACCCAACAGTGGGATCACAGTCTAGAAGGGGGAGATAGATGACAAAACAAAATATATTAACAAAATAAAATAAATATAATAGGAAATATGTACAAGTAAAGTAGAGTAATAAATATGTACAAATATATATATATGTATATAGGATTGAGGCCATTCCTCTGCCGACAGGCAGTTAGCAAGACAGTAGCAAAGTTGTTTTTAAAGGAACGTATTCCGTAATTTGGCTTGCCTACCAGAATCAATAGTGACCGTGAGACACATTTTACTGGACAAATAGTTGGCGATATCTGAATAGGACTAGGCATAAACCTGCATTTCCATTGCCCTTATGACCCAAAATCTGCAGTATTGGTAGGACAGTACAAGAGGATGCTGAAAAATAGATGAGCTACGCTCTGACAGTAGATTGAAATGGCCAGAATGCCTTCCCTTGACTCTCTTCCGTCTAGGAAACCTGCCTAGTAGAAAGAGGCTTGAGCCCACATGACGGTCTGATGGGGAAGCCTATGTGCCTCTCTATGTCCCCTCCTGTGGGCTGGCAAATATGGAATATAACCCTTACCAATGATGCCTTATTGGCCTATTGTAAATTGGTAAATGACTTCCTTAAGGCCTTATATTCAAAAGTACAACAAGCACTGCCAATGTCAGACCCAAAGCAGAGCCATAGACTCAAACCAGGCGACTGGATAGATGTTAATTCCTTCACACGAAAGAAAGTCCTTGAGCCACTGTGGAAGGGGCCTTGTCAGGTGTTGCTAACTACAGGAACTGCGATACAGTGTCGGGGACAAACCACCTGGATCCAAGCATCCCACCGTACGCAGGTTCCAGAGTCATCAGAAGAGAACCCTGAAGTCATATGAAGTTATGAATAACAGCGACCCCTTGGAGAAACTGCTAAACTATTGGGATATTGATATCGAGCAGGGATTCTAGACCTTGGTTTCTGTAAAATCTCTCATGAACTCTTAATAGTGGACCCAGTCATTGGTTGGGTCTACTATACATATGTGAGGGGGAGAGTATGCATACACCTAGTTCAAAATCACTTGCACTCACTCAGAATGGTATTGGGTCTATGGCATCCCAATTTTTTTTCTACCCAATGGGGCCAAAGCACTTAGAACAGTGCTTGGCACATAGTAAGTGCTTTCATTATTATTATCATTATCGAGGTGCACTGAGTAGGTTGGCATTAGATGAGCAGAGTGTGTGGGCTGGGTTGTAGGAGGTCAGCAGCCAAGTGAGGTTGGAGGGGGTGAACTTATTGAAGGCTTTAAAGCAAGCTGAGGGTGAGGAATTTCTATTTGATTCAGAGTGAGGGGGAACTACCGGAGGGGCTTAAGGAGAGGGGAGATATGGACTGAACGGTTTTTTAGAAAAATGATTTGATCATCAGAGTAAAATATGGACTGGAGTGGGAGATACCCCAGTAGAGAAGCATCGTGGCTCAGTGGAAAGAGCACGAGCATTGGAGTCAGAGGTCATGGGTTCATATTCCGGTTCCACCAATTGTTAGCTGTGTGACTTTAGACAAGTCACTTAACTTCTCGGTGCCTCAGTTACTTCAACTGTAAAATGGGGATTAAAACTGTGAGCCCCCTGTGGGTCAACCTGATCACCTTGTAGCCTCCCCAGAGCTTAGAAAAGTGCTTTGCACATAGTAAGCACATAATAAATACCATTATTATTATTATTATTAGATACAGGAAGCAGGGAGGTCAGTGATGAAGCTGATGCAGGAATCAAGCTGGGATAAGATAAGTATTTGAATCAGGATGGGAGTAGGTTGGATGGAGAGGAACATGGGCTGATTTTAGCGATGTTATGAAGGCTGAACTGACGGGATTTGGTGACAGGATGAGAGAAAGTTCAATTAAGAATTGAATGTGGGTTAAATGAGAGAGATGAGTCGAGGATAGTGCCATGCTTATGGGTTTGTGAATTTGGGAGGATGATGATGTTGTCCACAGTGATGGGAAAGTCAGGGGGAGGACAGGGAATGGGTGGGAAGAAAAGGAGTTCTGTCTTGGACATGTTAACTTTGAGGTGACAGCAGAATATCCAAATAGAGAAGTGAAGTCAGGAGTAAATTAGAGACTGCGGAGAGGAAGAGAAATAGGGGCTGGAAAGGGAGATTTAGGAGTCATCTGTCTAGAGATGGGAGATGAAGCTGTAAGAATGAAATAATTCTCCAAGGGAGTTAGGGTAGATGGAGAGTAGAAGGGCCCCCCTAACTGAGGAATGTGAGGCAGAGGAGGAGGCTGCGAAAGAGACTGAGAATGAGCGGCCAGAGGGACAGGAGGAAAACCAGGAGAGTCTGTGTCCGTGCAGTGAAAGTTGGATAATTTTTTCCAGAAGAAGGAAGTGGTCCACTGTGCCAGAGCACCTGAGCGGTTGAGGAGGATTAGCATGAAGTAAGGGCTGTTGGATTTCCCAAGAAGGAGATCATTTATGACTTTAGAGAGGGTGGTTTCTCTGGAATGTAGAGAACTAAGACCATATTGAAGGGGGTCAAACAGAGAATTGGTAGAGACTAGCCTCAAGGAGTGTGGAGAGGCATGCTGGAAGAGCGCTGAGTTGATAACTGGAGGTAGCCATGGCGTGAAGGGAGGATTCTTTTAGACATGTGTGGTCCTTACACATGACTTTGGGCAAGTCATTTAACTTCTTTCGGCCTCAGTTACCTCATCTGTAAAATGGGGATGAAGACTGTGAGCCCCCTGTGGGACAAACTGATTGTCTTATAACCTCCCCAACGCTTAGAACAGTACTATGCACATAGTAAGTGCTTAATAAATGCCATTATTATTATTATTATTAATGGTGAGGAGTTTTTGTTTGATGTGGAGGTGGATGGGCAACCGCTGGAGCTGTTTGAGGAGTGGGGAAACATTTTCTGATCGTTTTCACAGAAAAATGACACGGGCAGCACAGTGGAGTGTGGACGGGAGTGGGGAGAAAGAGGAAGCTCGGCGGTCAGCAAGGAGGCCGATTCACTAATCCAGGCGGGATAGGATGGTTGATCGTATTAACATCCTGGTAGTTTGGAGGAGAGGAAAGGGCAGATTGTAGCGACATTATGAAGGTGGGACTGACAGGATTTAGTTATGGATTGAATATGTGGGCTGGAACATGCAACAAATGTAACTGATTGATTGTCTGATTGGTAGTAGCAATAGGTTTCATTCCCTCCTATATTCTGAGAAGAATTGGGAGACGTTTCTCTTGAGAACAACTGAGTTCCTTTAAATAAAGTGTGGTACTCATACTTGTTTGGTACCTGTCCAATATTCTCTGAAAAAGCAGCATAGTCTGGATAAACCACAGAACTGATAAAAAAAATACCTCTCCCTAAATATCGATGACACGTTCCTATTTTCTTCCGGGATGTGGTCTGAGACATTGAAAATATAAACCTTTGGACCCTATTGGATCTCTAGGACTTTATCTACATCTCTGCCCCTGCTCTCTCTCTCCCTCCCTGCAGGCTCGCATCTCCTGCCTTCAGGACATCTCCTTCTGGATGGATGTCTGCCTGCCACCTAAAACTCAACATGTCCAGGACTGAACTCCTTGCATTCCATCCCAAACACTGCCCTCTCCCTGACTTTCCCATCACTGATGACGGCACTACCATGCTTCCCATCTCACAAGCCCGCAAACATGGTGTCATCCTCGACTCCTCTCGCTCGTTCACCCCTCACATCCAAGCCGTCACCAAAACCTGCCGGTCTCACCTCTGCAACATTGCCAAGATCCGCCCTTTCCTCTACATCCAAATCGCTACCCTGCTCGTTCAAGCTCTCATCCTAGCTCGTCTGGATGACTGTATCAGCCTCCTCTCCGATTTCCCATCCTCCTGTCTCTCCCCACTTCAATCCATACTTCACGCCGCTGCCCGGGTGGTCTTTGTCCAGAAACGCTCTGGGCATGTTACTCCCCTCCTCAAAGATCTCCAGTGGCTACCAATCAACCTACACATCAGGCAGAAACTCCTCACCCTCGGCTTCAAGGCTCTCCATCATCTCGTCCCCTCCTACCTCACCTCCCTTCTCTCCTTCTACAGCCCAGCCCGCACCCTCTGCTCCTCTGCAGCTAATCCCCTCACCATGCCTCGTTCTCGCCTGCCCCGCCATCGACCCCCGGCCCACGTCATCTCCCTGGCCTGGAATGCCCTCCCTCTGCCCATCCGCCAAGCTAGATCTCTTCCTCCCTTCAAAGCCCTACTGAGAGCTCACCTCCTCCAGGAGGCTTTCCCAGACTGAGCCCCATCCTTCCTCTCCCCGTCGTCCTCCTCTCCATCCCCCCACCTTACCTCCTTCCCTTCCCCACAGGACCTGTATATATGTATATGTGTTTGTACGTATTTATTACTCTATTTACTTATTTATTTTACTTGTACATATTCTATTTTATTTTGTTAATATGTTTTGTTTTGTTCTCTGTCTCCCCCTTCTAGACTGTGAGCCCACTGTTGGGTAGGGACTGTCTCTATATGTTGCCAACTTGTACTTCCCAAGCGCTTATTACAGTGCTCTGAACACAGTAAGCGCTCAATGAATACGATTGAATGAATGGATGAATGAATGAATCTTGGACATCTGTCACCCGTCACCCAGGGACAGGTTCGTTCGGGAATTGGCGTAGAGAGACAGAGAGAGCGACCGGGGATGGAAAGCCTGAGTTTTATACAACATTTATTCCGCGAGGCGAATTGAATTATTTGATTATTTTAGACGCAGCGAATTGAACTTCCCTTTCGGTAGGAATAAGGTTACTTAATTGATATAAGAGCTTCCCTATCGAGAGGAACATACTTATGTGTTACTCACGCGTGGCAAAACACCCAGATCCCACCCAGGCAGAATTCACTTTTGGTTTATTCACAGCTGGTGAGGCGGCTAGCTCCCACCCACTGGCAATTCCCACATGGGAAGAATCCACTTAAGCGTTGCAAAACCGTGATGAAGCTCCTAGCTCCAACCCATGAGTACTTTCCAACTGGGTGGAATCCACTTATGCGTTGCACACCCATGGAGAAGCGCCTGGCTTCCAGCCCCACGAACGCTCAGCGGGACGGGTCACTCACCCATCTCACTCACCCATCCCATTGCCCCTTACGTGGTGTAGGCAGAGCAGGTTTCTCACGCTCTGGGCAGAGTCGACCTGCAGCTGGCTACTGTAAGTCTCGATCTGCTACACAAAAGGTCAGAGAATGCAGGTATGTATCACCTGTGCTTCTAGGCCATTCCAGCTTCCAGCCTCAGTTTATCCAATCTCCACCATCTCCCCTCCTCCATACATAATTTGATTGGCACGGGGGCAAGGGACACCTTCTGTGTTCCTGGCTTGGGCTGTCAATGTACAATTTTGGGTTGTGGGGCTGGTATCCTACCCGCACTTCCGAGTTCTGCCTGCTGGCTCTGGCGGTCATGAAATAGCATTTAACCTTGAGATGATGGGCACCCCTGGGTCACCTTGGGACAGCATCTGAAAACATTCATTCATTCATTCAATCGTATTTATTGAGCGTTTACCGTGTGCAGAGCACTGTACTAAGCGCTTGGGAAGTGCAAGTTGGCAACATATAGAGACGGTCCTTACCCAACAGTGGGCTCACAGTCCAGAAGGGGGAGACAGAGAACAAAACAAAACATTTTAACAAAATAAAATAAATAGAATAAATATGTACAAGTAAAATAAATAGAGTAATAAATATGTACAAACATATATACATATATACAGGTGCTGTGGGGAGGGGAAGGAGGTAAGGCAAGGGGGATGTGGAGGGGCAGGAGGGGGAACGGAAGGAGGGGGCTCAGTCTGGGAAGGCCTCCTGGAGGAGGTGAGCTCTCAGTAGGGCTTTGAAGGGAGAAAGAGAGCTAGCTTGGCGTATGTGCGGAGGGAGGGCATTCCAGGCCAGGGGGAGGACCTGGGCCGGGGGTCGACAGCGGGACAGGCGAGAACGAGGCACAGTGAGGAGGTGAACGGCAGAGGAGCGGAAGGTGCGGGCTAGGCTGTAGAAGGAGAGAAGGGAGGTGAGGCAGGAGGGGGCGAGGTGATGGAGAGCCTTGAAGCCGAGGGTGAGGAGTTTTTGCCTGATGTGTAGGTTGATTGGTAGCCACTGGAGATTTTTGAGGAGGGGAGTAACATGACCAGAGCGTTTCTGCACAAAGACGATCCGGGCAGCTGCTTGAAGTATGGATTGAAGTGGGGAGAGACAGGAGGATGGGAGATGGGAGAGGAGGCTGATGCAGTAATCCAGTCGGGATAGAATGAGAAATTGAACGAGCAAGGTAGAGGTTTGGATGGAGAGGAAAGAGCGGATCTTGGCAATGTTGCGGAGGTGAGACCGGCAGGGTTTGGTGATGGATTGGATGTGAGGGGTGAACGAGAGAGCGGAGTCAAGGATGACATTAAGGTTGCGGGCTTGAGAGACAGGAAGGATGGCAGTGCCGTCAGCAGTGATGGGAAAGTCAGGGAATCTGATTAAGTATTGGATTCTTTGAAGTGGGCTAAGACTTCCTTCCTTTCAATAAAATAAAAAACTTTAATTTTGTGTATGATATTTTTAAGCACTTATGGTGTGCCAGGCACATATATTCCTTAGATTTTTAGTTCGTTGATTGGAACTGCAGGGGACAGAGAGGCAAGCTGGACACCTGGGTGCTATCTTCAATTGTTTTAAATAGTGCATAAGCTTTAACATAGTTTTGAATATGAAAAGAGCTGTGATAATAGTAATGACAATGGTAATGATAACGGCAATTTTTAAGCACTAATTTTCGCCGGGCAGTGAACTAAGTTCCTAGGTAGATTCAGAATGATTGGGTTGGACACAGTCCTTTTCCCACAGTCTTACTTCCCATTTTACAGAAAAGGTTAGAGAGGCACAGAGAAGTGAAGTGTCTGGCCCACGATCACACAACAGACAAGCGGCAGAGTCGGCATTAGAACCCAGATCCTCTGACTCCCAGGCCCGTGCACCTGCCTCTATATGGGGAGTGATAATACCGATGATATTCTTCAGCGGAAGAGGGTCAGAATAATCTGATGGTGATATACAAGCGAGATTTTAGACATAAGAAATCCGGAAAATTAAAGGAGTCTTTGATAGAAAGCCAACCTGTCCTTCCTCTTTTTGCCTCCTTATTGTGCTTCTGTGTCTCGTCCGAATACCATCACATTCAAAGTCACATTGGAGGTCACATCTCCTCCCATAGTCCTTCCCCGATGAAGCCCTCTTTTCCCCTACTCCTTCTCCCTCCCATGTCATCTAAGCATGTACAACTGGACACTTTCAACGCTTGATATTCAACTCACCCTCTGCTCCCCAACACTAATGTCCATAGTTGTAATTTATTAATTTAAATTCCTACCTCAGCTCGCTGCTTTCCTACTGCAGCTCAGCCCTCACACTTCCCTCCTCTAATGCCAGCCTACGCACTCTTCCTCTATCTTGTCTATCTCACCCCCGACCTCTCACCCACGTCCTGCCTCTGGCACGAAACTCCCTCCAGCTCTACATACGCCAGACTACCACTCTCTACACCTTCAAAGCCTTATTAAGGTCACATCTCCAGGAAACCTTCCCTGATTACTCTCTCCTTTCCCGGGTCCCTCTCCCTTCTGTATCATCTATGCACTTCGATCTGTGACCTTTAGACATTTGATATGCACCACACCCCCAATCCGCCCGCACTTATGTGCCTATATTTAAATTATTTATTACAAATAACTTATTCATTCATGTTAATGTCAGTCTCTCCCTCTACCCTGTAAACTCATTCCAGGCTTGTCCGTTATTTCAGTTATATTGTACTCTTCCAGGTTCTTAATATAGTGCTGTACACATAGTAAGCGCTCAATAAATTCCATTGATTGATTGCTTGATTGACTGATCGTAGAAATAGCAGCAGTAGTAGTAGTAATTACTAGTAGCAATAACCATAGGAATAGTAAAAGTGGCAGTAGCAGAAATGTAATAAATCTGTTTTCCACCTACACCCACTTCCTTGGAGAACTCATTCACTCACGTGGCTTAAACTACCACATCCATGCATTTGATTCCCAAATCGACATCGTCCTGATGTCTCTCTCTCTCTGAAGTGTCGCATTACCTCTTGCTTTCCAAACACCTCTACCTGGATATCATCCCATCATCTCAAATTTAACATGTCTAAAACAGAACACATCTTCCCATCCAAACCCTGTCCACTCCCTGCCTTTCTCATTACTGTAGATGGCACCACCATCTTTTCTGTCTCACAAGCTCATAACCTTGACATTATCCTTGACTCTTCTCTGGAATTCAATGCACATATTCAATCCATCACTAAATCCCTTCGGTTCGACCTTCGCAACATTACTAAAATCTGCCCTTTCCTCCCCATCCAAACTACCACCACGTTAATCCAAGCAGTTATCCATTTCCACCTTGATTACTGTATCAGTCTTTTTCCTGACTGCCCAGCTTCCTCTCTCTCCCCATACCGGTCCATAATTCACTCTGCTCAATGCATCATCTTTCTACAAAAGCATTTCCCACTCCTCAAGACCCTCCAGTGGTTGCCCATCCACCTCCACATCAAACAGAAAATGCTTACTATCAGCTTCAAAGCATGAAATCACCTTAACCCTTCTCCCTTCACCTCATTACTCTCGTGCTACAACCCAGGCCAAACACTCCACTTCTCTAATGTTAACCTCCTCACTGTACCTCGATCTCGTCTATCTCACTGCCGACCTCTCGCCACTGTCATGCCTCTGTCCAGGAACGCCATCCTTCTTTATTTCTGGCAGACAATTACTCTTCCCTCCTTCAATACCTTATTGAAGGCACATCTCCTCCAAAAGGGCTTTCCTGACGAAGCCCTCCTTTACTCTTCTCCCACTGCCTTCTGCATCATTCATTCATTCATTCAATCGTATTTCTTGAGCGCTTACTGTGTGCAGAGCACTGTACTAAGCGCTTGGGAAGTACAAGTTGGCAACATATAGAGACGGTCCCTACCCAACAACGGGCTCACAGTCTAGAGTCAAGGCATCACCTTAACTCCCTTCACTCATCCCCACCTCCCAGCCCCACAGTACTTATGTCCATATCTAATTTCCCAACAAGATGGCAAGCTCGTTGTTAGCAGGGTACGTGTCTGTTACATTGTTCTAATGTACTCTCCCAAGCACTTAGTACAGTACTCTGCACACAGAAATTGCTCAGTAAATACTATAGATGGAATAGTAGTAATAAGAGTAGTAGTAAGAGTGTAGCAGTAAGAGTAGCAGTGTAAATAAAAATAATAGTAATAATTATGGTACTTGTTAATGGTTACCATGTGTGTAGCACTGTTCTAATTGTTAGACACTAATAGCAGTAGCAGTAGTGATAGTAGTAGAAATAATAGCAATACTAATAATAGTAGCAGTAGTAGCCATGGTAGTAGTGGTAGTAGCAGCAGTTGCAGCAGTATTAGTAGTAGTATAGCTTGGCCTAATGGACATTACACAGAATGTGGATTCAAGAGACCGAAGTTGTAATCCAGGCTCTGTCACTTGCCCACTCAGTGACCTTGAATATGCTCCTTAATTCCTCTGTACCCTAGTTTCCCCATCTGTCAAGAGGGATTTCAAATCCTGTCCTGCCTCCTCCTTACCTGTGAGCCCCTTTGTAATTACACCAATGCTTAGGGCATGCCTTGGCACACACCGACCACTTACCAAATCCCAAAGGTAATATTACAACGACCGTGGTACTGGTGGCTCGGTGTTCTCGTACGGTCTGGTTCCAGGGCAAATGGGTCAGATGAGATGTGGGGAGGGGAAGAAGGGTTCAGGTGGGAAAAGGAATATTCCCCAGGCGGACTCTGTTCAGGAGACGCCCGTTGCCCCTCCCCAGTCAGTCGGCCGTTGGGGCCGACCCACCTTATTATTAATATGATCAATTATAGCAATGATAATAACAATAACAACAATGATTATGGTGCTTATTAAGCATTTTCAAAGCATCAAACACTGTACCAAGTGCTGGGCTAGAAGCAAGATCATCAGGTCAGACACAGTCACTGACCTACTTGGGGGGTCACAATCTTAATCCCCATTTTACAGATGAGAGAACTGAGGCCTAGTTAAGTGAGGTCACTTGTGCAAGGTCACGCAGCACACTAGTAGTGGAGCCGGGTCTAGGGTCCAGGTCCTCCGACTCCCAGACCTGGGCTATTTGGACACAGTCCAGGGCCCAAGGTCAGGTGATGCCCCGCCTACTTCAGAAAATCTTCCCCATGCCCCGCCCACACCTGACCAAGCCCCTCCTTCAACAATGGTGCCCGTGGCAACGGAATCCCCTCCCTCCGCTCCCTCCCCGCTGGGCTCTGTAGCTGGGAGAGAGCCGAGCAAGCAGCTGTGCAGCAACTAGGCTCAATACGGGACCCATTTTTGGGTAGTGAAGGCGGCTGCGTGTACTGATTTTCTCCAGTGTAGCGCAGAGTCCAGAACCGGCCCGGGCCCCGGTGAGGAGTGTCTGTGTGTTTGGGGGCTGGGAGAGGGTATGCATGGTTGGCGGATCGAAGGCAGAAGGCCGGGGCGGGGTCGCTGGTCTGGCGGGGCGGGATGGGGAGGGTCTCGCCCCAGGCCTCCCTGGGGCCGGTTTTCCAAAGGCCAGTGCTTCCTGGGCAGGAGCGGCAGGGAGGGGAGCACATCGATGGAAGCGCTTGCCGCGGGCAGAGCACTGTACTGAGAGCTGGGAGAGCACCACTGGCTAAGAATCAGGCCCGGCCCCTGCCCCTCGGGATCTCCCGGCTTAAGAGAGTCGGCAGGAGGGGGGACCTGGGGTCGACCCATCGGGAGCGACCAAACGATCTAGTACGACACAGTGTCAGACTACCGTGGGGGCCGATGCGGTGGGGCGGGGCGGGGGGGGCGGGAGAGGAGAGAGAAAACTGGAGGACGGCGAGGGGCCGCCGCCCATCCCCACTGACAGCAGGTTTTCCCAAGGGTCGCTTCCTTTCCAGAGCCGCAATGGCGGATTGGGACTGGGAGGCTCGCAGTCAGGAGAGATTCTGTATGTGCCGGCGGGAAAGGTGGTGAGTCTGAGGGGGAGACAAGTCCGGGAGCCGCCCTGGGACTGGAACCGGGAGCGAGGAAGGGAGGAAGGGAAGGAGAAAGCAAGGGAGGGACAGGGCCCAGCTCCCCAAACCTCCCCTTCAACTAATCCAGCGAGGTATTCACCGAGTGCTTGCTGCGTGCTGAGCTCTGTACCAAGCGCTTCCCGGGCCCCCCGGGCCCGCTCTGCTGACAGGGATCCTGGAGAGTGTCAGCCTGCGGGGAGGGTTAAGCCCAGGGGAGAGGATGACGAGGGGGGAGTCAGACAGGGGAAGAGTGACAGATGCGGGAGGGTCAGACGAGGGGAGAGTGAGACGGGGGGGAGAGTGCCATGGGGAGAGTCACGCTTAGGAGAGTGAGATGGGGACGGCCATACAAGGGAGAGTCATATGGGGGAGATTCAGGCATAAGAGAGAGTCAGACGAGGGGAGGGTCAGATGAGGGGTGAGTCATACGGGGGAGAGTGAAAGGGGGAGACTCAGACAGGATGAGAGAGTGAGGGGGGTGTCAGCCATAGGGGAGGGAAAACAAGGAGAGTATCAGCGTGGGGGCAGAGTCAGGCAGGGGTAGAGACAGACAGGGTGAGAGCTTGTAGGGGCCAGCCATAGGGGAGGGAGCTAAGATAAGGGAAGTGTCCAGAAAGGGAGAGTCAGACAAGAAAAAGAGAGTCTGACGGGGCGAGCGTGAGACAGGAAGAATCAAAGGGAAGGGCGGATTTAGCCCACCAACCCCGTGCCCCCTTCCCCTTCCTGTGCCTTTTTTGTCCCCTTTGTGCCCCGCCCTCTCCGGGCCCCTTCCGCCCCCTCCAGGCCCCCTGAAACCGTCGTCTTCGGGCCCCTCCCCACTTTTCTCCTGACTGAAGTCACAGGGCAGGGCAGGGCAGGGGAAGGAGGCCTCAGTTTGACAATTGAAGATGGCGTCAGAGGGAGCGGCGCCGCCTTTAAAGGGGTCGCGGCCCTTACCCCGGCAATTTGATGGGGTGGAGCAAGCCCAGAGCGGCCTGGGCCAGGAGCTCCGGTAGAACTTCCCGCCTCAGCTTCAGTCAGACCGCGGGAGAGGGCGGGGCCAACACCACGAGCGCGCGCTCGCAGACACGCGCACACTCATCCGCGAGCAAGAGAGGAGCTGCCGGGTTCAGGCGGGAAGGGGCGGAGTGAGCCCAAAACGAGTAGCCAATCAGCGAGGAAGAGAGGAGCGGCGTGGCCGGGGGAGGGGGCGGTGCCGGCACGCCAAGAGTAGCCAATCCTGACGGCTCCTAGGAGCCCCTCCCTCCCCTCCCCGAGGAGGACTTGAGCTGGTCCTGGGCGGGACAGGCCGGGGCTGAGGGGACGAGGGCAGAAGCACGCCATGTTTGAGGGCACCGCCTGACACGCCTCCCTGCCCCATGGCAGAGGTCTCTGTGACTGGAAGGAGACGGGAGGTAGAGCAGGGACCCGCCCCCGCAACTCCCACCCCCTCATGGCCGACCCGCTAAGTCGTCCATATCCCTCCCCCCGCCCGGTGGTGACGTTACCGAGGGTCACGTGACGGGTCGGGCTTCCCCCCCCCCTCCTCCCTACGGCGCAGTCCGCCAGGGACCCCCGGGGTCTCCTCAGGAGCTGCCTGTGGGACGTGGGCTGGGGACCCCGCGGGCAGCAGGGCCGGCAGGCCCGTCCCCGGGGGGGAGACACACGGTCCCCTCCTCCCCTTCCCCGCCGACCGAGAGCGAAGACCTAGAGGCGGGGGACCGGCCCTCCGGGGAAGGAGGCTGGGGACGTGGAGAGTGGGGAGGGAAGGCAGTGGCAGGCCTGGGCACGGGGAAGGAGGAAGGGCAGGACCTGACGGCTGCTGGGGGCGGTGGGGTAGAGGGGCGGGGCAGGGGGGAAAGCAGAGACCCCGCCCGGGTCAGGCTAGAGACCGGGGCGGTTGGTCGGCGGGAGGAGGGGACCCGGGAGCCCCCGACCCTACTTCTATGGCCTCCTGGCTGCCACAGGTTTGAACACCTAGCCTACACCACCACGGCCCGGGAATACCAGCAAATTCTCCGCATCGAGGAGGAGAGGGAGGAGGACCTCGAGCAGGAGGAGGAGGTGGAAGAGGAGGAGAAGAAGACAGTGTTGGAGGAAAAATTGGGGCAGGAAAAGGAGAGAAAATGGAAAAAGGAGAAGATGGAGGAAGAGGTGGAGGAGAACGAGAAGGAAAATAACTCGAAATTGGGAAAGAATATGGAGGTGGAGGAGGGCCAGAAGGAGCGGGAAAAGAAAATGGACTTGGAAAATAAGATGGAATTGGAAGAGGTTTTGGAGGAGTGGAAGGTGGAGGAGGAGGAAGTTGGGGAGGATGAGAAAGGGGAGAAAGAGGAGGGGAAACTTGAGGGTCCAAGCACGTTCTTTTCCCAGAGCCCACCGCAGGTGGCTATATTCTGCGGGCTGGGGACCCTGTTCCCGCTGCCTCGAAGAATTTGCCCCGAGGCGGGAGATGGGGCCAAAGAGACGGGGAAGAGAGGGGTGTTGGGCTGGTTGGGCCGTGACCGCAAGTGGGTCCTGAATTTCCTGCGGGGGAAGACCAGGGTGCACCCCCAGGGCAGGGAGTGAGCACAACATCGGCTTCTCCCAGGGCCCTGGCGATGCCTAGCTGGACTCCCATGCCAGTTGCTGCTCAACTCTCCGTCAATTGTTCCAGTGGAGGGGCAGCTTGACAGTCTCAGAACTCCTCACTCATCTGCCACTTGCACCCTGTGGCATTTTTGAAGCCATTGTTTCCCATTTAGGACAGAGATTGCATCAGAAGAAGATGGTAAAATTACAGAAAACACCATAGTTTGTTACTACACTTGTTACCACGTTCGGGGGAATAGAAGTCACGGCTAGGCCTCAGTTATCCTAAACCTATCCACCCCAAACCCCATAACTGTTTTTGTTCTCATAATCTAGATAGAGTGTACCAAGAAGTTACAAATAAATGGAACTTCCAGTATTAAGTTCTATCGAATACATGTTTCAGTTCAAAGGAAATTTGTTTCCATGAAACAATATTTCAAGCATTAGATTGGAAAGGCTTAGAGTTATTTACCGTCATGATTCCTAAGAGAATAAGGAAGTGTTTACTCCTAATGAATGTATGTGTCTTTCTGGGATTTTCTCACTTGTTTGAGGGTGAATTTGGATCATTTTAACCTACAGAGGAGATTGGATCCTCCAGGTACCCCAGCTCCAAGAGATGAAACCCAACAGAAATACGTTCCCTGCAAAGTCATCATCGATGTGTATGAAAGTAACTGAACACAGTGTTTCCCCAGGCAGTGTACATTAGAGACGCCTGATATTACTACCAATAGCAAGGGATAGCTCACCATTTGACAATTCTAGAATTACCCAGAGGTGCAGTGTCAAAATAAGTAAAAAGTGGCTTTCTTGAGAGATGGCTGGGAGGATTAGAGAGTGAATGTTAGCATAAGAGAGCATTGGAGGGTTGAGTGGCATTGTATGAAACACTCACATTAATAATAATAATAAATTGTTAAGCACTTACTAGGTGCCAAGCACTGTAATTATGCACCAGGATAGATAGAAATATTCAGTCTGACAGTCTCAGTTCCAAGGGTCTCCAAGTGTAAGTAAAAAGGAATAGGGTTTTATCCCTCTTTTACAGATGAGAAAACTAAGGCACAGTTTAAGTTGTGACACTTCAGTGACTTGTTCATGTTCTATTATTCATTTATATATTCACTTTTTTATTATTATGGTACTTGTTAAGTGCTTACTATGTGCCAAGCACTGTTCCGAGTATTGAGATAGATACAGTTAATCAGTTAGAACAGAGTCCTAGTCCCACGTGGGGCTCACAGTGTAAGTAGAAGGGAGAACAGCAAGCGAATCCCTGAGCAGACTGAGACCCAGAGAAGTGGTCATTGCCCAAGATGACACCTCAGACAACTGGCAGGGCCAGGATTAAAACCCAGGACCTCTAACATTCAGACCCGTCCTCTTTCTAGTAGGCCATGCTCTTTCTTCTATAATTCCTTTGCACGGTTCTTTGTCCTGAGATCTCAAAACTGAGACTTGTCTGTCATTCTCAACAGGAGACTCCATCACCATTCCTCAGCAAGAAATGGCGCTAGCCTACTAATTAAATCATTCTTCTAGTCTTCTGGATGAAAATCATCCATTTTCCTTCATGTATTAGCAAAAACCTCCCGCAGTATCCTTTTCCATACCTCAAAATAAGAGACTTTATTTCAAACCCATTGCCCCTTCAGCAAAAACCATTGTTCTTCTCCACAACTTCCTGATGGCATCTCTGACCTCCACATTACTAAAAATGTAGAGTAAGGGGTTTAACCGGGTTGTTAAAATGATGTAAAGTACCACCACCATTTTATCGGAGAAGGTGGCCGGTGGCCGTGTGTATATGAAAATCCAGGGGACGAAGAAGACGAAGACAAGAGTGATATGGCCACCACAGGTGGAGAGAGCTTTGCGGCTCCCTTCAGAGCTGTGAGGCTTCAGGGAGCATAAGATGACACCATAGGAGACGAACAGCAGCGAAAGGTTCACAACAAATCATCCCGCTGTTGGCAATGACCAAAGGCCGTGGGATGCGTGCCTCGGTGCAGCCGAGCTTCACACAGGGGATCCAAGTCACACATGAAATGGTCGATCACGTTGGGGCTGCAGAAGTGTAACCGGAACATGAAGAGGAACTGAATCATCGAATGCAGGAAACCCCCGGCCCAGGCCAGCCCCATCAACTGGCCACAGGTCTGCTGGCTTATGAGGGTCACATAGTGCGGGGGCTTACAGATGGCCACGTAGCGGTTGTAAGCCATCACAGTAAGCACAAACACCTCCACCCTGGCAAAGAAATATTCTGCAAAGAGCTGGGTCAGCCTTCATGAGGGATGGTTTTCCACTCCTGGAGGGAGTCTACGATCATTTTGGGGGTGATGACCGAGGAGAAGCAGGTGTTCAAAAAGGATAGGAAGGCCAGGAAGTAGTACATAGGAGAGCCCAGGAGGCTGTGGCTGGTGATGATGGAGGTCATGGTGAGCATATTCCCTCCCACAGTCACAAGGCACACAAGCAGAAATGCCATAGATATGATTTTCTGCATCTCTGGCTTCTGAGACAGTCCCAGGAGGATGAATTCAGTCAGGTTGTTTCTACTGCCCATGATTTCTGTCTAGGATGTTGAACTCACAAAGGAGAGCCAGAGTCCTGCAAGCAACAGAGAGAACATACATCAGCCCAGGTGGTGGTGCAGCTCAATCCCCAAGGTTATGGAACTACTCTCAGTCCCGGAGTTCATTTTTATAAGGAAAATTATTACTCCATTCTTTGGGAGGAACGGGCAGCAATTTCCTAGAACAGGCATTATTCCCGAAAGGAAATTTTCAGTAGAAAATACACTTTCTGGCCAGGATCCTTCATGAGCGAACCTAAAATTAGATAGTAAATTAGCACCAGCAGGCAAGCAAAGCACCACTCACCTCACCAACCCCAACCGCACCTCCAGGCTCCTGGTAGCTTGCCTTCCCTGTTCCTCCACCTGCTGCCAGGTTGATATGAGGCATCACTCCCAACCCCCGACAGGCTGGGGCCACAGTGAAGTGGGTAATGCCCAGGATCCAGCCTGTGCTCAATGAGGAGCCATGTTTGGGCGCCAATCCCCTGGAAAAATGATCTGGATTCTCCAGCTTCGGGGCCGCTTAACTTTCTACAGGATAGCTGCAACAAAGACTAACAAACACCAGTAACAAAAAAAATGGTATTTGCTAGCTGCCCTGAATATTAGCGGATGGAATGGTAGCTGTCCCTTGAATGGAACAGGCACAGATGGATTAATTTGAATAATTTCAATCTGATATTTGATTTGCCCCTTGAGCTCTCAGGTCCAGTTTGGATTGCGAGTTATTCTATACACCTACATACACGCTGTAGTACAAAGACACACAGACACACACAGACACACACACATTCCTCTCCAGCACACAGCCTATCTCCTTCCCTCCCTCCCTCCTTTCTCTATATCTTTATTGATTTATGTCTCTCTTTTCCCT
This sequence comes from Tachyglossus aculeatus, assembly GCF_015852505.1. Taxonomy (NCBI): domain Eukaryota; kingdom Metazoa; phylum Chordata; class Mammalia; order Monotremata; family Tachyglossidae; genus Tachyglossus; species Tachyglossus aculeatus. The sequence goes on along the minus strand of NW_024044838.1, from coordinate 4,262,023 downwards.
CTTCCTTGACTAGGGATGGAGAGATGCTGAGAGAAGGAAGGACTTTAACAGACACATTGGGATGAGGGAGAGTTTGCTCTTTACTCCCCTCATTTCAAGTCACTAACATCGTTACCCCTTCTAGAATGCAAGCTCATTGTGGGCAGGGAATGTGTCCCTGTGACTTGTCACGCTGCCTCCCCTGCCCGGAATAACATCTATTAATTGTGGCATTTGCTCAGTGCTCATGACATAGTAAGAGCTTAAACAAATACTACTCATTGGCATTTTCAACAGATGCCATATGGGCAGTTGCATGCAAACTGGATGGAAGCAGGGATAAGCTATACTTTGGCGTTGCCAAAATTCCCCACAACTTTCAAATCTCCCTATAGAGAAAACCAACAACTCCATGAGGCATCCTCTGATTATGGTCCCTATGGTGCCATTCTACCTTTCAGGCTGTCACTTCAAAATTGCCTGTGTATTCAATTGTATTTTCAGGTTTTTTACATCTTCCCCAATATTAATACTGCCACCTGTTTTAGGCATGTCCTTCTTCCTGCTTGCTCCCACTATTCATCAGAAGTTTTAGTTCATCTCCCCCATTCTATTTTTAAGTTCCTTGAGGGGAGGATATATGTGTTTTACTTCTACTTAACTCTCCCAAGTATAATGCTCTGTGATGAGGGTAATTCCAACTGCACTCCTCACTGGTGTAGCGGTACTGTAAGGGGGACACAGAAATGGTTTTAGTGAAAAATAAAAGTACTTAGCCTAGTGACACATAGACATCTTCTGGACCTCTTTATCTTTGGCTGCTCGGTCATATAACTTAGCTTGAGCTGTGAGTTTCATAGCAGGATTTTGCAAGCCTCTGTTTGACTGGGTTCATGAGAACTCTCAGAGGCTGTGGATGTACTATTACCTGTTTTATTGAAAGTAGCTTTTCAATAGCCGAATTCTATTCTTCAACTCAGTCTTGATGTTTTCTCTTTGCCAGATCTGCTGTTTTGATGACTGCCTATTGAATGAATCTCTGTGAAGTGTCTATTCATGGGCAACATTATCCCTCGTTTTGTTGTGTTTTCTAATAGTATTTACTGAGCACTTAGTGTGTGCAGAGCACTGCACTAAACACTTGGGAGAGTACAAAATAACAGATACAATCTCTGTCCACAGTTTCTTGGGCACATACTGGCTGCAGATCATTGTACCTAGCACTTCGAGGAACATGATACAATAGAGTTGGTAGACAGGTTTCCTGCCCACAGGGAGTTTAAGGTCTACAGGCAGAAAATGCGAATGGTTACCGTTATATTGTACTCTCCTAAGCAATTATCTGTACAAAGTAAGTGGTCAATGAATACGACTGAATGAACGAATGAATACAGGGAGAGACCCTTTGATCTTACTGGGCTACTAGCAGCAATTCCACAATGATGCATCTCCCTTTCATACGCAGTCATTTCTTATTGTTTTTCCTCCTGTCCTGTCCGTATCGGATGTCACCAGCATCCCTGATTCATCCTCTCTACTGCTCCTCATCTCAACCATCCTCAGCCTATTTTGCACAATTGTCCCTTGTTTGCTCATTCATTCATTCAGTCAGTCATATTTATTGAGCACGTACAGTGAGCAGAAAACTGTTCTAAGTGCTTGGGGGAGTACAATGGAACAGTAAACAGACACATTCCCTGTCCACAACGAGTTTACAGTCTGAGGGGGCGGGGGGAAACAGACATTAATAAAAATGAACAAATTACAGATATATACCTAAGTGCTGTGGGGCTGGGAGGAGGGAGGAGGAAAGGGAAGAAGGCAAGGCAATGCAGAAGAGAGTGAGAGAAGAGAAAAGTGGGGGCTTAGTCAGGGAAAGACTCTTGGAGGGAATGTGTCTTCAGTAAGACTTTGAAGTGGGGGAGAGTAATTGACTGTCAGATTTGAGAAGGTAGGGCGTTCCAGGCCAGAGGCAGGACACGGGCGAGGGGTTGGTGGCTAGATAGACAGGACTGAGGCAAAGTGAGAAGGTTAGCATTAGAGGAACAATGTGTTTGAGTTGGGTTTTAGTAAGTGAGTAACAAGGTGAGGTAAGACGGGGGCAAGGTGATTGAGTGCTTTAGAGCCAATTGTGAGGAGATTTCTGTTTAATGCAAGGATGGATGGGCAACCACTGGGGTTTCTGAGTGGGGTGACATGTCTTGAACGTTCTGTAGACAAATGCACTAGGAATCAGAAAGAAGTATGGACTGTAGTGGGGAGAGACAGGAGGCTGGGAGGTCAGCAAGGAGGGATAGGGTGAGTGACTGCATTCACTTGGGAGCAGTTTGGCTAGATAGGAAAGGGTGGATTTTAGTGTTGCTGTGAAGGTGGGACTGACAGGATTTAGTGATGGACTGAATGTATGGATTGAATGAGAGAGATGAGTCAAGGATATTTCCAAATGTTACTGGCTTCCTTTCCCCTTCCCCTGGGAGTCCTATGGTGGGAGTGTCTCCGTCAACTCACCCAGCCTCAGGGTCTCATTTTTTCTTCTCTTTATCATCAGATCGGCCTCACTTGTAAAACCTGTAACTTTTGATCTCTAAATAATAGCCACCCATAATTGTCATTCTGGATAGTCCTACAAACAGACAGAAAGTCAGAAAGATGCCTGCCCATTTTCCTGGCCTACCAACTTCAAAGGACCGCCTAATAATACAAGGAGCCAGGCTCCGTCTAAGAGGATTGTAAGAAGGAAAATTCATCTACATACGTTCTAATTGTCCCCACCTTTCACTCAACTCAGGGGCAGTGAGTTCAGTACAGATTCCACAGGCCCCTCCAAGAATAGCACAGACCATGTAGATATTGATGCATTAATAGTGCTAATCTTTCCTAGGGAGTTGATGCATCCACAGAATAGTACAGGCAGACCTAGACTTTTACAGACTGGCATAGACTAATGGAGACAGACAGAGACAAATGTTATCCCACCAGCGTCCATATTGCTTCGGGAAACCCTTGTAACATGGCCACACACTGAACGCTCCATGCCTATTGAGTAGAGTTCTTGGTCTGGGAAGAAGCCACTGGCTGCGGGGGCACGCAGCTTTCTTTTTTTTAATATCAGAAATAGCCGCTAGAGGCCCAGCGGGCAAGCATTCAGAGAGGAGAGTAAGGGAGGAAAGGAAGATGGAGGAGGAAGCATAGAACCGAGAAGGCATAGAGACGGGGGGAGACAGAGAGAGAGAGAGAGAGAGAGAGAGAGAGAGAGAGAGAGAGAGAGAGAGAGTGTGTGTACGGTTGGGATTCACGCTGTGGAAGGAATTTCAAGTCTTGCTCGGAGAACCACAGATTTTACAGACTGATGGTAATGATGAGGGGACAGAAAACATGCCGTTATTTTCTATTTTCATCATCCATCCATCTATCCTCTTCCCGGAGGGATTACTCTGGAGGAGGAGCACTAAGAGGGGCCTCCCCTCGGGACCGGTCAAAAGAAGGGACTCTCCCTCTTTCCTCTGCTCAGCTTCTAGATTGATGGTGACGGTGCATAATGAGGGGGAAGGAACCGAACCATTAATTACTCCTTTGTTTGTCCATTCATCTGTCCACTCGCTTTCTGGATGAACTACCGCCGTTCGATTTCCTACTACTCTGTCTGGTTTTGGCCTTCCTCCTCCTCCTGGTCCTAGTCCACCTCCGTCCCATAGTACTGATCTATCTCCTCTGACTGGCCCTGGTCCTCCTCCTCTAACGGGTCATGACCATGCTCTTCTGCCTAGTCCGGACCCTCCGTCTCTCCCTGATCCTGGGCCCTCCTCCTCCTCCTGGTCCTGGCCCTGCTCCTCCTTTGTCGGTGCCTGCTCCCCCTCCTCCATCTGGTCCTGGCCCTTGTACTCTAACCGGTCATGGCCCTGCTCCTCCATCTAGTCCTGATCCTCCACCTCTCTCTGGTCTTGGCCCACCTACTCCTTCTGGTACTGGACCACCTCCTCGCCCTGGACTTGGTCCTCCTGCTGTGCCTGACTATGACGTCCCTCCTCATCTTGGTCCCGGCCCTCATTCTCCACCTGGTCCTGGTCTTCGTCCTGCACCTGATCCTGGCCTCCCTCCAATCCCTGGTCCCAGGCCTCCTTCTCCACCTGGTCCTGACCCTGGGCATCTGCCTTGCCCTGGCAAACCTCCTCCCCCTTGTTCTGGTTCTCTTGCTCCTCCGTCTGTTCCTTGCCCTCCTCCTTCCACGGTCCTGGCCCACACCTTCCCCCTGCTCTGGCCCTCCTCCTCCGGCTCTTCCTTGGCCTCCTCTGCCTGGTCCTGGCCCTCCTCCTCCACCAGTCATTAGCCGTCCCCGTTCACCTGATCCTGGCCCTCCTCTTCCTCCAATGGCATCAAATGGACAGGCTGGAGCCCAGTTCTGGCCGCAATCCAAATGCCATTCTCAAGCGCTCATTACAGTGCTCTGCACAAAGTAAGTGCTCAGTAAATACGATTGGATGGATGAATGCCATTTCAACCCCCTCCTGGGGTACCCATGCCTCACCAGAATTGTGCCCAAGCCCAGCACCTAAAACTATTCGGGCTCTACCCTGGTAGGCGGGTCTCCCCCTCCCCGGCTCACCCCCAGACTCGAATCGTGCTCCACTGTCAGCGCCCCCACTCCCTACCGACCCCGCTGGCTGAAGGAAAGGCGGTCCCAACCTGGAAAGGAGGTAGGGTTTTGACATTGGCGCGGTCCAATTCCCCCCGTCCCCGAGTCCTGCGGTTAGAGTCCACCCCCGGCCTGGCCTCCTTCCTCCCGCGGGCGGCCAGAGCAAAAATGGGGGATCACGGAGAGGGCCGGGCCCCCTGAACCTGCTTCTCTCACATGGCTGTCTGGGGCCGGAATCCTCTCAATTATTCGGAGACCTGAACCTAGGGCACGTCCCAAAGCAGCCCCCATTGCCTCAGACCTGGAGCCCCAGGACAGTCCTGTTGCCACCTCGCCCTCCTAGGCTTCTTCTTCTCCCACGGGATGGGAGCCCTCAGAAGAAGAACTGGCCATCGTTCTCTGCCAGTCTCCTCTTGTAGGATCTCAGGAATCTGCGAATCTTGGTCGAGCAGTCGCTTTCTAGAGTTTGAATTTCTGAAAAGGTGGTGGTAAAGAGCACATGAGATGTAGGGCAGAGAGAGAGAGAGAGAGAGACAGAGACAGAGACAGAGAGACAGAGAGGGAGAGAGAGAGAGACAGAGAGAGACAGAGAGAGATAGAGAGAGAGACAGAGAGAGAGGGAGAGAGGGGGAGAGAGGGAGAGAGAGAGAGGGAGAGTATCTGTATTTGAAACTCTCTCTGGAAAAGGATTCCCTAGCCCTCAACGGAGAGCAGTGGGCTTTCTAGAATGATGGTGATCGTGTGTACTGAGGGGAAAGGAAACGAGCCATTATTTTCTCGTTTGTTTGCCCATCCATCCGTCCAACCGCTTCCCGGAAGGACTACAGATGCTCGGTTTCCATGTCCATTCCACGGAGGCAGGGAGGAGGAGCCAAGAGAGGACTCCTTTGGGATCCGTCTAAGAAAATGGGCTGGGCCTGATAATGAGGCATATTTTGCAGTTTTTTGTTTGTTTCTTTTTTCTTTCCCGAGCGCCCTCCTCTCCCCACTCACTAAGGAAGACAATGGCCACAAATTTCACATCTGGCTGAGGGCAGTTGGTATACGCTAGAGCTTGGGACGAGAAAATGGGATGGCTATACTCAAAGCTCTCCATCTGGGGAGGAGGAGAAGGAGAGTGAAAGACCCCAGCCCACCCCCAACCTCCTTGCAGATGCACCCCAACTCTCCAACTTCTAGTTCCACCCCAGGACACTGGCATCTTAACCTCCTCCTGGTCCCTTTCTCAAATCACCACCTCTAGACTCTAAGGTCATTGCAGGCCGGGAACGTGTCCACCAACTGTTTAACTGTACTCTCTGAGGCACTCGGTACAGTGCTCAACACACAGTAATTACCCAAGGTATCCCACGCATGTGTCCCCCAGGAGGGATCCGCACCCACAATTCCCACCCCAGACCCATGGACACCCCCATCCAACCCCCAAACATCCCAGACATACTCACGAAGGCCTCACAGATGGTACCGTAGGCTGTGCTCTCCCTCTCTTCCCAGCTCAACATCCACCCGACTACTTTGGAGTGCCTCCAGCCGACATTCTGGGCCAACTAGAAGAATGTATATCTGGCTTTCTGGAAACGGAGAGCCCAAGGGGTGGGTGTCAGAGGGCGGCAGAGCCCAGGACCAGAGGTGCAGAGAGGATGGGCACTGTGGAGGGTGGGAGAGAGTCACTTTGACCACTATTGGGTGCTCGTCCTTCAGGTAGAAGAGGACGGGGAGGAGGCAGCAGATCAGCTTCTGATGGAGGCCGGCTTTCCTCTCTATCACACAGCTGCTGACTACTGATGCCAGCAGCTCCAGGGCTGCCACCCGCACCTGGGGTCTCTCCTGAGAAGAAATCCCCGGTGCAGTGTGTAGGAGGGGCAGGAGATGGGTGGGGGCTGCTGGAACCCTGGCGGGGGCTGGGGACCCTAAGGCAGAGACAACGGGGATACTGAGATCTCCGGGGCAAGTGCAGCGCTGGCAGTTGGGGAGACGCAGTACCGGGTGGAGGGTGGGGGAGCGCCGTGGGTCGCCGCTGGGGTGACGAGCTGAGGAAGAGCAGCAGATTCCCCACGCTCTATGGGAGCTGTGGAAACGGCCGCCCGGACTTGGGTTCCCTCTTGAAGAGAGACACCCGATGGAGTGTGTGAGAGGGGCAAGAGATGGGTGGGGAGCTTCTGGCACCACGGCGGGGGCTGGGGACACCAGGGCAGGGACAACCCGGGGAGAGAGATCTGACTGGGGAGTGTAGGTAGTGAAGGCAGCGCCAGCAGAAGGAAAGCTGCGCCCGGGTACGGGGGAATCCCTGTGGCTCATTGCCTGGGTGACGTTATTGTGAAGGGCAGCCGATGCCACGAACCCAGGGGAAGTGGACCCCTCTGGGTTATAGCACAGCCGGGTCGGGGGTCGGGGCGATTCAGAAGGATAGGAAGGAAGGAAAGGAAGACAGAGGAGGAAGTACAAAACAAAGCGAGAGAGAGCGGGCGATACAGACAGACAGAGAGACAGACAGACAGACTACAATTGGGACTCACCCTGGGAAAGGAATTCCAAGTCTTCGACAAAGAGCTACAGATTATCCAGACCGATGTTGATGGTGTATATTGAAAAAGATATGTAGGCCTTCCAAAAGGCCTTCTGGAAATCGAGAACAAGAGTGGGGGTTGCGCGGGGAGGGAGGGTGTCAGAGGGAGAGGGAGGGGAGGACCAGACGCCCAAAATGGGCAGGGACTGCAGAAGGTGGGTTAGACGCACTTTGCTCACTGTAGGATGCTGGTCCATTACGTGGAAGAGTACAGAGAGGAGGCAGTGGAACATCAATGTTGCAGTTGGCAGGCTTCCTTCTCCATCGACCAGCCACCAGCCACGGTTCCCAGCAGTTCCAGGGAAGCAGCCTGTATTTGGGGTCTCTCCTGAGAAGAACCCCCCGTTAGAGTGTGTAGGAAGGGCAGGAGATGGGAACGGGGCAGGTTCTTGTCCCGGGCAGTGGTTGATGGTCCCGCTGGTTTGTATTTTTATTTTCTAATTTGTTTGCCTATCCATCCATTCACCCGTTTCCCAGAAGGACTATCGCCGCTCGGCTTCCATATCTAGTCCCCGGAGGCATGGAGGAGGAACCAAGAGGGGCCTCCTCTGGGATCCGGCAAAGAAAAGGGGCTGGGACAGAAAATGACTCTTTTTTGTTGGTTTTTTGCTTGTTTTCTTTTCTTTTCCCAGTGCCTTCCACTCTCCACTCACCAAAGAAGAGCACGGCTGTAAATTTCACATCTGGGTGTGGGCAGTTGGTATACACCAGAGCTTGGGACAAGAAAATGGGATGGTTGTCCTCAAAGCAGGACATCTGAGCAGGAGGAGAAGGAGAATGAGAGACCCATGCCCATCCCCAACATGCTTGTAGATGCCCACTCCCAAGTCCCCAAAACCTAGTTCCACCCCAGGGCACTGGGCTCTTATCTTAACCTCCTCCTGGTCCCTTTCCCAAATCAACCCCTGTAGCCTGGAAGGTCATTGCAAATCGGGACCGTGTCCACTAGCTGTTCAGCTGAACTATCCAAAACGCTGGGTACAGTGCTCTGCACACGCTAATTACCCTCGATATCCCATCGATGTGCCCCCCTGGAGAGATTCGCGCCCACAATTTCCCCTTAGACTCAAGGACGCCCCTCCAACCCAGTCATACTCACCAAGTCCTCCCAGATGGTACCATACTCCGTGCTCTCCCTCTCCTCTCTGCTTAGTGTCCATCCAACTACTTGGGTGTACCCCCAGTCGATGCTCTGGGCCAGCCAGAAGAATATGTATCTTGCTTTTTGGAAATGGAGAATCCGAGGATGAGTTTTAGAGAGCAGAAGAGGCCAGGACAAGGGACCGAAATGAAGGGGACTGTGCAGGGTTGGGGAGACTCACTTTGCCCACTGTTGAGTGCTCATCCTTCAAGTGGTAAAGGACGGGGAGGAGGCAGCGGATCAGCTCCTGCTGAGGGCAGGCTTTCTCCACCATCACCCAGCTGCCAGGCACAGTTGCCAGCAGCTTCCGGGCTGCCACCCGCACTTGGGGTAGCTCCTGGGGAGAAACCCGTGGTGGAGTGTGTAGGAGGTGAAGGACATGGGAAGAGGGCAGGTCCTTGACCCGGGCGGTGGTTGATGGTCCTGCCGGTTTGTAGCCCGTCCCTGGGGAGATCTCGGCATTTTCGTGGATGTCTCTGACCCTGGCGGTGGTTTATTGTCCGCACCGGTTTGTGGACTTTCGGGCCTTACACTTGGCTCTGGCCCTCGTTCTCACAGGCTTCCTAATCTCCCCCAGCCTGGGAGCACTAAGAATAAGCTCAGGTCATGATTCGTATTCTGCCTCTGCACGTGGGAGTTGAGAAATGTGCAGATCGTGTTCTCAGCACTTGTCGTGATAGTTCATTACCGCTCCTGCACTTTAGCCCAGTGCCTGGATCAAGCCACGGCTGTGGCCTGGGAGATGCAATCGGCCCTGTTCCCATCGGAGTGGAGCAGCAATGGCTGCCATGCAGACAGTGGTTATTCCCAACACTCCACGATAGGTTGGTTCAGGTCCACACGCAGTAAACCGATTGGCATCCTTGGGAGTCGATGTCCTCCCTTCCCTGGAACCTCGGTGCATGAATTATCCTATTCTATTTCGCTTTGTCCTATTTGATGTACGCTGCTGTTGGAAACCCCAGAAGAATAGCATGGAAGTGAGGAAATGGGATACCCCTCATGCCTGTCCAGATAGGGCATTGGCTGTAGGGCCTTCAAGAGCCCCACTGGGCCACGGGTGGACAGTGCCAAAGCCTGGGATAGAAGAAAGGGGGATACGTCCCGTTGGGTAGAGATTAAGCTCTGCCTTTATTTGTAACAATTAGCTAAATTTAGTTTCCGAATTGGAGAACTAATCTGTAGATCCATCAGATTTCTTGAGAGCTTACTGTGTGCAGAGTACCTTGCTGAGTGTTTGAAAGTCTACAATACTACAGAGTGGGTGGACACATTCTCTGTCCACAAAGAGCTCACAGTCTAGAGTACATAGTATTTACATTACTATAAATAAGATATGTTTCTAATATAAATAGCTAAGGTCGGTCTAGCCCTCAGTCCTGAATTGCTTGATGTCTGCCATCAAGACCTCCAGGTGACTCGGGGGATTCTTCTTTGGCCAATCGATGGGATTTATTGAGTGCCTACTGGGGGCAGAGCACTTTACCAAGCGCTAGGGAGAGTAGGATTCAAAAATCGGCTCTGCTTCTGCTTCATTTTTAGGAAGGTGATTGGGGGTCTGAAAAATTATAATGATGGCATTTGTAAAGCGCTGACTAGGTGCCAAGCTCTGTTCTAAGCACTGGGCTAGATACAAGATCATCAGGTCAAAGTACAGTCCCTGTCCCACATGGGACACCCAATCTAATAATAACAACTGTGGTATTTTTTAGTCACTTGCTATGTTCCAGGCACTGTACTAAGCACTGTGGTGGATAAGACCAGATCGGGTTGGACCTAGTCCCTGTCCCACGTGGGGCTCCTTCTCTTCATCCCTGTAGGTACACGAACCCCACGAGCTCACCTCCTCCAGGAGACCATCCAAGATTATGCCTCCTTTTTTCTCTTCTCCTCCTCCCCTCCCCATCGCCTCTACTCCCTCCCTCTACTCTACAAACCCACCCCACCACACAGCACTTGCGTATGCATGTTCATATTTATAATTCTACTGATTTTATTGATCATGTGTATACATCTATAATTCTATTTATTTGTATTGATGCTATTGATGCCTGCCCATTTGTTTTGTTTTGTTTTGTTGTCTATCTCCCCCCTTATAGATTGTGAGCCCGTTAGGGAAGGCTTGTCTCTATTTGTTGCCGTATTGTACTTTCCAAGTGCTTAGGACAGTGCTCTGCAGACAGTAAGGGAGCAGTGAATATAACTGAATGAATGAATGAAGGATGTCAGACTAGGAATGTAGGCTCCGGCTTCGCACATGAAAATATACGAGGAGGACTTGGCCAAGCTCGTTGAGCATATTGTCCACGCGGCTCATACTGCATTTGCCCTCCAAAACCAGACGGCCAAGGTATGAGAGACCTGGTCCCGTACGTCTACAGGACTCGGGTAGGACCGAATAGACTCCGAGAAACTGGAAGTTACTTGGGCATTCCTTTCCTCATATTTCCCCAATGTTGCCTCCCCCATTAGTTCTGGCATACTTTGACTTTCCTCGCTCAAGACATGGCTTAAATGGTGTCGTGCTCTGTTGTTCTTCAGCTTTCTCTATAGCTTTTTCCCCCCCTTCTGCTCCACGAAGATCCACCTGCACGCGCTCCGCTTAGAGCAACATTGGAGCTGACTGGTCGGGATGCTTTGGGAGTCTCCCAACCAGAGCTAGCCAAACCGACCTCACTTAACTTAACACTTAACACCCAAATACCCGTAAATCTTCCCCGTCTGCCACGTCCACAAAAACATGTTTCTATGTAGAGCAGGGTCCATGCAGAAGAAGCTCGATGTTATGCGTTACAGGCAGATAATCTTTTCCAAACATGGCGGTCATATTGGATTGCTCGCCTGGTTGGTCGGGGAATATTAACGCCCAGCTGCCACTTCCACGCCCACCCCCATCAAAACAATGTGCACCTGGGCTAACTAACTCTTGCTCTTTGCAACCCTGAGGGGAGGCTAGGACAGTCCAGAGTGTTTTTGGCTTAGTCTGGGACTCCCGGCCCGAGGCTCTGTAAAAGCCCCGACAAGTTCTAGAGAGGAAAAGGGGTTCGAGGACCTGTCTATCTGAGATTGAGTTTGAGGCATGAGCTCAAACCGTCCCGTGGTGGGGTGAGACATTGTGTCCCTAAATGATGTAATACCTTTCTTTCGAGTTTTAAGCATGTTTTGTAAACGGATGCACAGCTCTTGTAGGTTTATGCAGTAAAGCCATAGCTTTTCCATAGACACTTGCAACGAAGCCTTAGCTTTTACATAGGTTTTCATAGTAAAGCCATAGTTTTCATGACCAAACTCACTGGGTCTGTTTGCTTCCTTCTTCCATGCCTAACTCTTAGTGTCCCCCAATGAACTCCCTCCTTTGGGATACGTCGGTAGTCCTGTGTTCTCCTGAGGCTGGTGACCCGGGTTGGGGGACGCAGACCAACAGCTCCTCCCGCCACAGAGCAGGGTAGCTAGAAAGAGGATCCGGCAGGCCTGACTGAAGGACCGGCTGGTGGAGACCTTTGAACCTGGGATGCTCTCGCGGGTCTTAGTCGGTACTCGGACCGATCAACTCGCGGGAGGAGAAATCTCAATGGCCCTAGGTTGACGGCTTAATCCTACTGCTCTGGGGTGAGGGCTTAACGGTGTCTGAAATCTCATGTCCGATAATTAATTAATGATGGCATTTACCAAGTGCGTCCTCTAGATGATAAGCTAGTTATAGGCAGGGAACGTATTTGCTAGTTCTGTTCTATTGTACTCACCCAAGCGCTTAGTACAGTGCTTGGCCCATAGTTCGACCTCAATACATACGAATGATTGGTTGAATGATTGATTGATGGAGTATGGGTCAAGCGCTGTACCAAGTGCTGAGGTAGATACAAGTCAGTGGGGCTGGATTCGGAGCAAGGAACCTAACCCCCAGGTGGGCGACTGCATCGTGAACATGGAAAACAAGGTCGTCGGGATTGGCTAGAACGGGATGCCCAAGCCCTGCAGCAATGACTTGCTACCCTGGAGGAGGGTCACGGACAGCCGACTGGACGCCAAATACCCCTACGCCCAGACTGAACCCTCTGCTCCTCTGCTGCTAATCTCTTCACTGGGCCTCGTTCTTGCCTGTTCCGCCGTCGACCCCCGGCCCACGTCCTCCCACTGGCCTGGAATGTCCTCCCTCTGCACATCCACCAAGCTAGCTATCTTCCTCCCTTCAAAGCCCTACTGAGAGCTCACCTCGTCCAGGAGGCCTTCCCAGACTGAGGCCCCTCCTTCCTCTCCCTCTCCTCCCCCTCCCCATCCCCCCCGCTTTAACTCCTTCCCCTCTCCACAGCACCGGTATATATGTATATATGTTTGTACATATTTATTACTCTATTTATTTATTTTACTTGTACATTTGTATTTATTTTATTTTGTTAATGTGTTTTGTTTTGTTGTCTGTCTCCCCCTTCTAGACTGTGAGCCCGCTGTTGGGTAGGGACCGTCTCTATATGTTGCCAACTTGTTCTTCCCAAGCGCTTAGTGCAGTGCTCTGCACACAGTATGCGCTCAATAAATATGATCGAATGAATGAATGAAAATCCCGGCTCCACCACATGTCTACTCTGTAAACTTGGGAAAGTTGCTTTTCTTCTCTAGTACTCACTTACCTCACCCGCAAATAAGGGAATTAAGGGTACGTGACCCATGAGGGACAGTGCCTGGGTCCATCCAACCTGGTTGACTTGCATCAATTCCAGCCCTCAGAACAGTGCTTGGTCACATCTAAAAGGGTTCAACAAGTACCATCATTATTATTACAAGATCCCTACCGTGGAACAAGAGGGCAAAAGAGTAATCTGGGGTGCGGGGACGGGGACTCTGTAGGAGACTGGAGGCTGTTGATGAATCAACGTCTGTGTTTTCTTCCTACACTTAGCACGGTGCTATACCCGTCCAAGTGTTGCTTAAATGTTTCTGATTGAGTGGTTGACTGATCTGGTCCCCATATGGGAAGTAACCCATTACTTTATGGCTTAGATCCCCCACTCCCCTTCAGGACATTACCAAGAAAGGAGGCTTCTGTCACATATGCTTTTTAATATGTGGATGGAAGAAATAACAATCAATGAAACAATGGTATTTAACGAACACTTACTGTGTGCAGAACATTGTACTAGGCACAATATGTTGTGACCTGAGGATGAGGCAAGATCATCGGTTTTGACATAGTCCCTGACCCACATGGGGCTCATTGTCTTCATACCCATTTCACGGATCAGGAAACTGAGGCCCAGAAAAGTGAAGTGATTTTCCCAAGGCTGCACAGCAGATAAGTGGTGGAAGTGGGATTATAATCCAAGACCTTCTGACTCCCAGGCCTGGCCTCTATCCACCAGGCCACGCTGCTTGTTGTTGTTGTTGTTTAACAATATCTATTAGGCACTTACTAAGTGCCAGACACTGTACTAAGCGCTTGGGATAGATTACAAGCTAAGCAGATTGTACAAAGTGCCTGTCCTACATAGGGGTCATACGACAGACAAGTGGCGGAGCTGGGATTAGAACGCAAATCCATCTGACTTGTATTTATTAAGTGTTTGCCATGTGCAGAGCACTGCACTAAGCACTTGGGAAAGTACAGTGCAACAATAAACGGTGACAATCCCTGCCCTATGTGCCAGGCACGTAACAAGCTTTGGGGGAGACACAAGCAAATCAAGTTGGACACAGTTCATGTCTTACATAAGGCTCACAGTCGTATTCCTCATTTTACAGATGAGGGCCCTGAGGCACAGAGAAATGAAGCGACTTGCCCCAGGTCATGCAGCAGACAAGGGGGGGAGCCGGGTTCTTTCCAGTGGGCATGCTGCTTCCCAAACTATTACTTAAGAAGGTAGCACTGAATATTTTCATTGGTACAGAATAACTACTGAATGATACAAGTGTTTATCTTGATTGTTGCTAAGTAGTCCTACACTGACACCAGGTGACCAGAACTCGGGGGTCCCTTAAGACACCCTGATGACCAGAGAAACCTCCGTGGCCCGCCTGTTCGTGATCCAGTCATGTGGGGGATGGCAGTGTGAGGAGACCAAGTTCCCCTATTAAAAATCCAGCCTCACCCCGAGTGTTTTGCAACATTTGGGGGCCCGAGAGCAAGGCACTGAAAACCTGATCCTGACTGGAAATTTCATCCCCACCACGAAACCTAGGGAATGTCAACATCAAAAGGAAACTGCATCGTCTCCTGTTAAGGGGCTTCGTGGGAGGCAGTGCGGCCTGCTGGCAAGAGTATGGCTATGCTACTCAGAAGACTACAATTTATCACTCAGTTAATCAATCGCATTTATTGAGCGCTCACTATGTGAGGAGCACTGTTTCAAGCGTTTGGGAGAGTCCAGTACCACAGAGTCGGTAGACTCATTCCCTGTACACAATGGGTTCAGAATGTAGAGGGGGTCTTCTTCAAATGCCATTGAGCTGTTTGGAATCCAGCGCAACTTCATGGAGACACCCTTTCCAGAATGTCCCATCTTCTGTCATCAAGTCATCCCGGTATGCATATCCATAGAGTTTTCTTGGTAAAGATACTGAAGTGGTTCACCATTGCCTTCTTCCAAACAGTAAAAACTCGGATCTCTGCTGTTGTCTTTGCTCAACAAATCGACCATCCGTCATTGACTCTTCCCCATGCCGTAGCTGCCCAGCGCAGGCGATTCGACTCTGTCTGATGCTTCGGCTTAGTCCTTTCCATTATGGGTAACCCTAGATGGCATAGCTCCAAGCTTCATCAACTACAGGCAGACACAGACCTTAATACAAATGATCCAGTACTACGAGGTTCCTGCTGTGTGACCTTCGGGAAGTTACTAAATCTCTGTGTGCCTCGGTTTCCTGATCTGGGAAATAATAACGATAATCATAAGAATTGTGGCAATCATTAAGCACTTACTATGGGCCAGGCACTGGACTAATCCATGGGGAAGATAGAAGATAATCAGATTGGACACATATGTCCCACATGGGATTTACTGTCTTAATTCTCCTGTTAAAGACGAGGTCCAGAGCAGTGAAGTGACTTACCCAGGGTCATCAAGCTGACAGGTGACAGAACAAGGATTAGAACCCAGGTCTTTCTGACACCCAGGCCCGTGTGCTATCCACTAGGCCATGTGAAATGGGAAGAGAGTATAGTAACCTCTACTTCTTAGGCTGTTAGTTGCGAATGGGATCGAGACCATGTCTGATCGGATTACCTTATATCTACTCCAATATTTAGAACAGTGCTTGGCACATAGTAAGTAGTTAACAGATACAATAGTTATGATTATTACTCGACGCATAAACAGCACTAAATAAATAAGATTATCATTAGTAGGAGCTGTTATGGGAAAATCTCTCCCAAGAAGGCAATCCCGGCTCCACCTCGTGTCTCCTGTGTGCCCTTGGGCAAGTCACTTCACTTTTCTGGGCATCAGTTACCTCAACAGTAAACTGGGGATTAAGATCGTGAGTGTCATGTGGGAAAGGGTCCGTGTCCAACCTGATTAACTTGTATCTTCCATAGAGCTTAGTAGAGTCCCTGGCACATAATAAATGCTGAAGAAATGTCATGATTATTTGTGGTCGTATTGTATTCCCCTCCATAGTAAAGAACTCGAGCCCCCTGTTGAAAACGAGAATAAACTTTCTAGCTATGAACCCCGCTTACTTTGAGTGAACCCCAAAAGGCGTCTCTCCACCAGTAATCCCACGGGTGAGCATACTCGATCCAGATTGAAAGATTTTCTTGTTTTCTACACTTCTAATCCTGGGACCTCCTCTTTCATGACACCCTCATCGGTCATGGATTTTTTTTTGAGAAGTTCCCGTTTCTTTCCCTAGAGTCAGGGCACAGGGAGCTCGAAGGGTGTATGGGTGCCCCCGTCCCTTGACCTTGAACTCTATGCGGGACCCCCATCATAGGGAAGAGCAGTAATTCCTGCCCCCCTTCTTTAGCTTAGTCCACTTTCTCCATTTATTGGGCTAGAAACAGGAGACTCCTTGATGGGGAGAGCTAGAGAGTCTTCTCCACTCTTTCTACCAATCAATCAATGCTATTCATTGACAGTAATTATAGTAATGATAATGCAACAATAATCATAATAAGCGTGGTATTTGTAAAGAACTTACTATGTGCCAAGCACTGTAAACTGACAGGTCCTTCTGACTCCTAGGCCATGCTGCCTCTCAGAAGCACTTAGCTATGTGCACTTACAAGAGCTATGAGCTATGAGTGCTTACTACAAGTCACTTTAGCTCTCTGTGTCTCAGTTACTTCATCTGTAAAATGGGGGATGAGACGGTGAGCCCCACGTGGGACAGGGCCTGTGTCCAGCCCAATTTGCCCGTATCCACCCCAGCACAATATACAGTGGTCTGCACATTGTAAGCGCTTAACAAATACCACAATTACTGTTATTATTAACATTATTACTATGTGCAGAGCACTGTACTGAGCCCTTGGAAAAATCTGATACAACAGAATTAGCAGACTGGTTCCCTGCCCATAATGAGCTTCCAGACTGGAGAACTTGAGCAGCCCCAAATGCACAGGTTTGGGCGTCAGAGGAAATTGTTTCTAATCCCGGTTCTGCCATTCGGCTGCTGTAACCTTGGGTAAGGTCACCTAACTTCTCTGAGCCTCAGTTCCCTCACCTCTAAAATGGGGATTCAGATTGTGAACCCCATGTGGGACATGGACGTTATTAAACCTGATTACTTTGTATCCAACCCAACGCTTAGGAAAATGTTTGGCACATAGTAAGCACTTAACAAATTCCATGATTCTGATTCTGATTAGAGGACTGGCCATGCTCTGGGAAGGCTCCTCATTTCAGAGAGCCAAAGGGCACTACCCCCATCCCAAACTGCTCAGCAGAGACTGGACAATTTCTGACTTGTGCCCTTATGGGAGGGGAGGAGTGGGGCAGGGGGCACAGTCCACAAAGAAAGCCGGGAAAAGGCAGATCCTCAGAGCACATGGACGAAGACTGCAGGTCAGAGACCATAGATTGGGCGTAGGAAGGGTGGGTGGGTGGGAGGGATCGTGAGGAGGAAAGGAGGGACGGGGGAGCGAAAAGATGAGGGGCTCGAGCCCTGCCTGGCAACGATTGTGATGTACTACTGATGTCAGAGCCCGGGCGCGAGGGGTCTGCCCGTTGGGGACGGGAAGTGTTTATTGGACCGTTGGCCGAGGTGTTGGTGGTGGTTGTAGAGTTAGTGGTGCTTTCGGTGGCAGTTTGGTGGTTCGGAACGTGAGAGTAGATTGGAACGTAGAGAGGAGAGAGAACGATTTCGTTTATTTGTTGAGGGAAGGTGTTTGGGGAGGGCTAGGAAGAGGAGGGGGACTTGTTGTGGGCTAGGGAGGGGGACTTGAATTAGAGTAGAGTAGAGCAGAGTACAGAAGCGTCGAGTGATAACGATCAGCGGAATGTCTCGATTCATCCGGTCAGTCCACTCTTGTGTCCGCGGGCCCGGGATGTGGTCAGCTGGGAGGGCAAGAGAGGAGGAACGGGCGGGGGTCCAGACTGGGGCCAGGAGTTGGGGGCCGAGGGGAAGCAGGGGCTGAGGAGCAGGAGAAGGGAGGAGTCGAAGGGGAGGGGAGGAGGGTAGGGTAGCGGCAGTTATGGGAGGTGCTGGAGGTGCCTCCCCCATTCCTAACCTGCGAGGGGAGGTCGAGGCGGGGGACTGGGAGAGGTAGGTGCCCCATTCCAGGAGCCTCATTCAACCTCTTTTACGTCTCCCTCTCTTTCAACTCTTCCTACGGCTCGAGAAGAATTTATTCTGCGAGTGAGAATTCCAGGATGCGGGGCTTCCTGGAATGGTCCCTAAAGGCTAATTCCAGAAGGCTTTTCCCCCGCACCTCCCGGGTCGCTGCAGCCCCCGAGGACACAGAGTTCAAGAGGAAGTGATGAACAACGGTGAGGAGCCTGTGACACGGTAGTGGACAGAGTGTGGGCCTATGAGACAGAAGGACCTGGGTTCTGATCCCAGCTCTGTCCCTGTCTGCTGGGTGACCTTGGGCAAGTCATGTCACTTCCCCATGCCTCAGTTACCTCATCAGGAAAATGGGGATCGATTGTGAGCCCGCATGTGAGACATGGACTGTGTTCAACCCAATTACCTTCTGTTTACCTTAGCGCTTAATAGATTGTCTGGCACAGAGTAAGTGCACAGCAAGTACCGCAAACAAAGTTAACAGAAAGAGTAGATCAATCAATCAATCAATCGTATTTATTGAGCGCTTACTATGCGCAGAGCACTGTACTAAGCGCTTGGGAAGTACAAATTGGCATCACATAGAGACAGTCCCTGCCCAACAGTGGGCTCACAGTCTAAAAGGGGGAGACAGAGAACAGAACCAAACATACCAACAAAATAAAATAAGTAGGATAGAAATGTACAAGTAAAATAAATAAATAAATAAATAAATAGAGTAATAAATATGTACAAACATATATACATATATACAGGTGCTGTGGGGAAGGGAAGGAGGTAAGATGGGGGGATGGAGAGGGGGACGAGGGGGACAGGAAAGAAGGGGCTCAGTCTGGGAAGGCCTCCTGGAGGAGGTGAGCTCTCAGCAGGGCCTTGAAGGGAGGAAGAGAGCTAGCTTGGCGGATGGGCAGAGGGAGGGCATTCCAGGCCCGGGGGATGACGTGGGCCGGGGGTCGATGGCGGGACAGGCGAAAGCGAGGTACAGTGAGGAGATTAGTGGTGGAGGAGCGGAGGGTGCGGGCTGGGCAGTAGAAGGAGAGAAGAGAGGTGAGGTAGGAAGGGGCGAGGTGATGGAGAGCCTTGAAGCCCAGGGTGAGGAGTTTCTGCCTGATGCGCAGATTGATCGGTAGCCATTGGAGGTTTTTGAGGAGGGGAGTAATATATCCAGAGCGTTTCTGGACAAAGATAATCCGGGCAGCAGCATGAAGTATGGATTGAAGTGGAGAGAGACACGAGGATGGGAGATCAGAGAGAAGGCTAGTGCAGTAGTCCAGACGGGATAGGATGAGAGCTTGAATTAGCAGGGTAGCGGTTTGGATGGAGAGGAAAGGGCGGATCTTGGCAATGCTGCGGAGCTGAGACCAGGCAGGTTTTGGTGACGGCTTGGATGTGAGGGGTGAATGAGAGAGCGGAGTCGAGGATGACACCAAGGTTGCGGGCTTGTGAGACGGGAAGGATGGTAGTGCCGTCAACAGAGATGGGAAAGTCAGGGAGAGGACAAGGTTTGGGAGGGAAGACAAGGAGCTCAGTCTTCGACATGTTGAGCTTTAGGTGGCGGGCGGACATCCAGATGGAGATGTCCTGAAGGCAGGAGGAGATGCGAGCCTGGAGGGAGGGGGAGAGAGCAGGGGCAGAGATGTAAATCTGGGTGTCATCAGCGTAGAGATGATAGTTGAAGCCGTGGGAGCGAATGAGGTCACCAAGGGAGTGAGTGTATATTGAGAACAGAAGGGGACCATGCACTGAACCTTGGGGAACCCCCACACCTTGGGGAACCCCCACAACCTTGATGGAGGCCTTGATGGAGGAGTAGATGGAGGGTGAGGTGGTGGCGAGGGGCCGGGTGCAGCCCAGTCCTCAGAATATTCTGGAGCTGGCGGGGTGTCTGGGGGAGGGAATTGGGGTCAGGGGGCAAAGAGACCCAGACACAATGCTTGGCACATAGTAAGCGCTTAACGAATACCATCATCATCATCACTGAGCGAGTTCTCACCGCGGGGTTTCTCCATCCTTCCCAGAGCGGTGTTTTGAACTCGTGCTCAGTGAGCTCTACGGATCCCAGTTCCACGGTGATCTGGTGGTAAGAGCCAACACTCGCTGGGCTTGGTTATTCCTCTGGGCCTGGGCCTCTCTGGAGCCGGGGTGTGAGACTGGGGGAAGGGCGGGGAGGGTACGGTCTCCCTGCTATGTGAGGCAGGAGTCGGGAGGAGATAGTCCAGGGGGCCTGGAAGTCGGAAGGACGCGAGGTCTAATCCCAGCTCTGCCATCTGTCTGCTATGGAACATTAGGTAAGTTATTTCACTTCTCGGGGCCTCAGTTCCCTTCAACTGGAAAATGGGGATTGACAAAGTGTACTATTATTATTATTGCTATCATTGTTCTTACTATTAAGTGGTCAGAATGTGCCATCGCTCCTTGACCCCCGCTTCTCCTCTCACCAGTCCTGGACCAGGAACCTGACCTCGCCCCAGCTGAGTAACCTCTCCCTACAAGTCCTGTATTGTTTTAGAAGCCCCAACCTGACCAGGGTGGGGCCGGCAATGCGGATACTCTCCGTCCTGCTTCAGGTGAACACAGCCTTAGAAAATCAGGTAGGAACCCGGGGGTCGGGGGAGGGAGGGGTCTGAGGAGGGAGGGACTGGGAGTGGAATTGACCTTTGATGTCAGGCAATAAGTGGCGTGTTGAGGTGGAGGGCTCGGGATTGTAGACCAACTGAGAGGCGCAAGGCACAGTGGTGTGACACAAGTCACAGACAGAGGCAGAGTTGCTCAGTGTGTTCTAGACCCCGGACCTGGGAGACAGAAGGGCCTGTATTCCAATTCAGGCTCAGCTACCTGGCTGTTGTGTGATCTTAGCAAGTCACTCCACATCTCTGCGCCTCAGCTACCTAATGTGAAAAATGGGGATCAAGACACTGAGCCATTTGTGGTACAGCTACTGTAACCATCTCGATAATCGTGCACCTACACCAGCATTAAGTGCAGTGACTGCCACATGCCAAGTGCTTAACCAATACCATAAGCCCTGATTGTAGCCAGTCTCTCTGATGTAAGCCAGCACCATCTATCGATGGCATTGATCGAGTGATCAATGGACTAAGAGCTTGGGAGAGTACCGCAGTAGAGTTTGTGGACACATTCTCTGTCCCCAACAAGCTTACAGCCTAGAAGCGGGAGACACACATGATGACCAATAAATGATTTGGGGTTGCTCAATGGTTTCCTGGTCTTGGGGATTTCTGCCACTTGAGACCACCCTCACTCTTCTCAAGTCACGATTAGGCGGCGGTCACACCCCCCTGCTCCCTCAAGGAAATACTCCTCTGGCTACTTCCCCATTTCCCTAAACGTGGGGCTCCAGGAGGTAATTTTATCAGACAAGAAAGCTCCTGGACCTTTACCTTATCCAAATCCTTTCCTAAGCCCATTGTGCCTTTTTGGCTGCTCAACCATTAGGCTGAGGATTTCCCAGACAGGAAGTCATTCTCTCATTTGCCCTGTCTAAATAGGAGACCCACCGCATACCCATATATACCCATATGTACAGGGTCCCATCCTCACAAAAAGAAACTCAACATAAAATAGAATGCTAAATATCACAAAAATTCCTGGAAGATGGGCACAGGAAGCCCATAACCTTGGCATGAGCATTGACTTCACTATCTCCTTCCACCCACCCAGTCCGGCCAACAGTCAATCCCCTCAGTTCTACCTTCGCAATATCGCCCCCATCCACCCATCCTCTCCATCAAATCGGCTACCACACCGATGCAAGCACTTATTCTATCCCTCCTTGATTAGTGTAACAGCCTCCTTGCTGACCTCCTTGCCTCCTCTCTCTCAACACTCCAGTCCATAATCCATTCTGCTTCCCGAAACATGTTCCTGCAAAAACGTTCAGAACATGTTTCCCCACTCCCCAAGATATTCCAGCAGTTGCTTATCAGTGGAAAGAGCACGGGCCTGGGAGTTGGAGGTCACGGGTTCTAATCCCAGCTCCCCCACATTTCTGCTATGTGACCTTGGGCAAGTCACTTACCTTCTCTGAGCCTCATTTACCTCATCTGTAAAATGGGGATTAAGACTGTGAGCCCCAGGTGGGACAACGTGATCACCTTGCATCCCCCCAGCGCTTAGAACAGTGCTTTGCACATAGTAAGCGCCTAATAAATTCCATCATCATTATTATTGTATTATTATCCACCTCTGCTTCAAACAAACACTCCTAACCCTAGCCTTTAAAGCACTTCATCTGTTTGCCCCCTCCTACCTCACCTCGCTTCTCTCCTACTTCAACCCAGGCAGCATGCTTCTTTCCTCTAACGCTAGTCTTCTCACTTTACCGCGATCTCTTCTATCTCGCCGTCGACCTCTCGCCCACATCCCCCCTCTGGCCCAGAATGCCCGCCCTCTTTCATATCAGACAGATAACAATAATAATTATAATGACATTTCTTCAGCGCTTACAATGTACCAAGCACTGTTCTAAGCCCTGGAATAGATACAAGATTATCGGGTTGTCCCAACTGGGGCTCACAGTCTTAATTCCCATTGTACAGATGAGGTAACCGAGGCACAGAGAAGTTAAGTACTTTGCCCAGAGTAACACACCTGTCAAGTGGCGGTGCCGGGATTCGAACCCCCGACCTCTGACTCCCAAGCCCGGGCTTTTTCCACTGAGCCACGCTGCTTCTCTGCTTCTGATACTTTCTGTCCCCAACTTCAAAACCTTAGGGAAGGCACTTCTCCTCCAAAAAGCCAACCCTGACTAGGCCCTCCTCTCCTCTTCTCCCACTACCTTCTGTGCCTCTCTCACTTGCTCATTCATTCATCTTCATCATCATCATCATCAATCGTATTTATTGAGCGCTTACTATGTGCAGAGCACTGTACTAAGCGCTTG
The DNA here is from genome assembly GCF_015852505.1 of Tachyglossus aculeatus. Lineage (NCBI taxonomy): Eukaryota > Metazoa > Chordata > Mammalia > Monotremata > Tachyglossidae > Tachyglossus > Tachyglossus aculeatus. The sequence continues at coordinate 4,239,081 of NW_024044838.1, read as the reverse complement.
GGAAGTACAAATTGGCAACATATAGAGATAGTCCCTACCCAACAGTGGGCTCACAGTCTAAAAGGGGGAGACAGAGAACAAAACCAAACATACTAACAAAATAAAATAAATAGAATAGATATGCACAAAATAAATAAATAAATAAATAAATAAATAGAGTAATGAATATGTACAAACATATATACATATATACAGGTGCTGTGGAGAAGGGAAGGAGGTAAAATGGGGGTGGATGGAGAGGGGGACGAGGGGGAGAGGAAGGAAGGGGCTCAGTCTGGGAAGGCCTCCTGGAGGAGGTGAGCTCTCAGCAGGGCCTTGAAGGGAGGAAGAGAGCTAGCTTGGCGGAGGGGCAGAGGGAGGGCATTCCAGGCCCGGGGGATGACGTGGGCCAGGGGTCGATGGCGGGACAGGCGAGAGCGAGGTACGGTGAGGAGATTAGCGGCGGAGGAGCAGAGGGTACGGGCTGGGCTGTAGAAGGAGAGAAGGGAGGTGAGGTAGGAGGGGGCGAGGTGATGGAGAGCCTTGAAGCCCAGGGTGAGGAGTTTCTGCCTGATGCGCAGATTGATTGGTAGCCACTGGAGATTTTTCACTCTGATCCCCACAGCACATCACTATGTATCTGCTTAGAACTGTAATTTATTTATTTTGTTCTCTATTTATCATTTACTGATTTATATTAATGTCTGTCGCCCACTCAAAACTGTAAGCACGTCGTGGGCAGGAATGTGTTTGTTGGTTGTTCTAGTTTACTCTCCCAAGCACTTAGTACAGTCCCTGACACACCGTAAGTGCTCAATGACTGCGGTTGAATGACTGAGTGCATGTATGAACGAATAGGAATCAGTAGCTAAAGTGAACATATCATTTCTCCCCATCTGCCATCTCCACAAAACTGGCACGTTTTATCTGCAATGGCAATTTTACCAGATACGGAAACCAAAGGATTAGGCATTCTGAGACCTACATTTTCCTAATTTTATATCTTCCCATGTGTCTGTACTATTTAATGATGTCCCTGGTGCACAACACAACTTCTTAGGGTACCGTTGCAGGTGATATGTGGCCCTGGGAATCGTGGCGGTGTGCACACAAATTAGTCTTCCAAATACCCTATCCTGATTTATTTTCGGTTACGCCCTGCTGAACGTGCTGTAGCGCAGTGGGGAAATACTCAAAATCGTTCCACGGAACAGGACTCATTGGAATCTCTATTTATGAGTTTCTCAAAGTTTAAAACATGGGAGTTCTAAAAGGGAAGTGAACAATACTAAACATCAAAGAACAGGAAACCTCAGTCAGTCCATCATATTTTTAAGCACTTCCTGTGTACTAAGCGAATGGGAGAGTCCGATATAACAGCAAACGAAGCCATTCCCTGTCCACCATGTGCTGTCAGTCTAGAGTGGGGAGACAGATAGTAAGAGAAAACAAAAAATGAGAGATATGGACGTGAGTGCCGTGGGGCTGGCTGGCTGACTGGCTGGCTGGGGGAATGAATAAAGAGAGCAGGTCATGGTGACGCAGAAGGGAGTGGGAGAAGAGGAACGGGCGGGGGCTTAGTCAGGGAAGACTTCGTGGAGGAGATGTGCCTTCAATAAGTCATTGCCTGTCGGATCTGAGAGGAGAGGGCGTTCCAGGCCAGAGGTGTGTCGTGGGTGACAGGTTGGCGGTAGTCTGGATGAGATGGAGGTAGAGTGAGTACCTTGAATACAGTAAGTACAGTGAGGAAGTTGGCATTAGAAGTGCAAAGTGTGCGGGATGGGTTGTAGTAGAAAATCAGTAGGAAATAGGGGGCAAGGTGGTGGTGTGCTTACCCACTTTTGAGGAGTTTCCGCCTGATGTGAAAGTGGACGGGCAACCACTGGAGGTTCTTGAGGAGCAGGAGTCTCTCGATCTCCCTTCTGCGGCTTCTCCCCGCTCAGTTCGCAAGCACTTCCGGTCCCCTGCTCTGTGGACTGGAGCCAGACTAGCAGGTCCGGGCCTGTGAGGTGGTGGGGCCTTCACCGCTTTGCTGCTTGGGGTCCAGACGTCCGGGTCGGGCAGGGGTCGTGGGGTGGGGGTGGAGGGGAGTCGGTGGGCAGGGGGGGACGCGAGGGGAAGGGATGTCTGGCGGGGTTGTCGAGTTCGACTTTGACCGTCTGCCTCCCCACTGACCTACAGGCGGCCGACTTGGCAAGGAGCGTGTTTGAGCACCACATCTCCTCCGGCCCCCAGGCTGGGAAGACCCTCTTCAAGGAAGTCCTGACCCTGCTGGCCTGTTACCACACTCGGGAGACAGTGCAGGTCTTCCTCGAGTACTCAATACCTCTGAACTGGTACAGCCACCATCTCCCCCCAGCTCCCCGGGACGGAAAGGCCCTAGCTGGGACAGACCCGGGAAGAACGACACCGAATACCTCCGGGGTGGGGGCCTAGTGCGGACTTCGTCAGTTGTATCGAGTCTGGGCGTCTCGGTTCTCCTTGGTCTCCACCTGAGGGGCCGTTCCTGGGTGGGAGGTGCTAGCAGGTGGGTGGTGGAGAGATTCCCAGGCCCCAAAGGCTACAATCCAGGGCCCCCGCAATGTCTTGGTCCCCTCTGGGGCTGGATCCTGGGCCGGTGCTGGGGGAGAGGTGGGAAAAATTGAGTCCGGGTTGTGGCTCCACAGGCAGGTCCTTGAGGTTTGGAAATCTGTCGGGGCGGATGCTTCCATCGCCTCCCGCATGCTGCGGGAACTGCTCCGTAGGGTGTTGGTACGACGTCTACCTGAGGAGAGCAACAAGACCGAATGGGACAGGCATACCCGAGACTCCATCGCGGTGAGCCCCAGAAGGACGGATCGAAGGGCAGGCCTGGACTGGAGCCCGCAGCCCTCAGCCCTCAGCCCCACACTTGCCCCAACACTTCCCACTCCATCCGACCCATCCAGTGCTGCCTGGGGAGGCTGCCCAGGGTGCCAGGTGTGGGAGTCGCGGGCGGTCCTCGAGGGCACAGGGGGCCAAGCTCCGAGAGGGGCCACCTAGCTGGGTGCTGCCTATCAGCACTCAGGGCTTCCGCCCAGCGAGGGCCCTGAGAGCGGAGTCAAACGGAGCCGTGGACAGAAGCCAGGGGGTAGGTCGTGTAGGGGGGAGGACTTCTGGAAGAGCCCATGTACCACCCCACCAGGCTGTGAACTCGCTATATGAGCTTCCCTTTGCTGTGGAGTACTCGGAGGCTGTGGCTCAACTCCTCCCCCAGCTCTTCCATGCCTTCATTATCCAGATCTAGTATGTGCTGGAGCTGGGCCTGGTTGGGGAGCGGGTGCTCTTGGCCGTAGAGCCCATCGTCACCTCCGCCCTAAGTCCCTGGTGGTGAGCCACCAGAGGGATGCGGAGTTGGGGGAGAGGGACCCTTGAAGGAGATACTCCAAGTGCGGATGGCTCATCCCCCGATCACCAGACAGATCTCTCGGGGACTCTGCATCGTGGCCGGAGGCTCCCGGGGGCCGGGGAGCCGGTGGTCCGTGGGTCTGGGAGGCCGGAGATGGCAGAAATCCCAAGGAGCTCCTGGTCCATGTTGTCCGTGCTGGGCTGGGGACCAAACATGGCAGGGATGGTCGATTTGGAGGTCAGGTCTCGTGTGTCCTACCCCTGGGGGTAGAGGTTGCCTGTTACAGGACAAGGCTTTTTTGGGACATGCCCAAAATCGGCAGGAATGACGGACACCCTCGGGTCCTCTCGCACCACCCGCCCCGCCCCGAACCCCCAAAACTCTCGTTGCTTTCAGGGCGGCCCTGGAGGCTCTGAGGGGGCTTCCGTCCACCAGAGGATGTTGGCAGAGCTTCATATCCATGGAGTTGCAGGATGGCTGGCACCTCTTCTCATCCCTCAACACCTTCCAGGAGGCCGTGGCCCTTCTGGCCAGGTGTGTGTGTGTGTGTGTGTGTGTGTGTGTGTGTGTGTGTGTGTGTGTGTGTGTGTGTGTGTGCGTGCGTGCATGCGTGCGTGTGTGTGTGAGTGTGTGTGTCTGACAGGGTGGGCAGGATCCCCCAAGCAATGGGCCTGGGCGAGCGGGTGGGGAGTAGCCTCCTCAGTTAACTGCCCTACCCCTGGCCCTCCCCGAGCTCCTATTCGCCGGCCCCGGGGCTTCCCGGACTCCTCTCTGAGCTCAGCCCTACGGGGCTGTTTCCCCCAGGACTCTGGTCCAGAGCAGGTGCCCGATGGTGGCCGAAAACCTGCAAATGGTGGCCAGGTCTTTGCAGGAGAAAGGCCCGCAGGACCAGAGTGTGGCCATGGGGCTGCTGCCCGAGGTAAGAAGCGGGGCCTAGGGCCCGGGAGAGACGGCTTGGATCCGCAGTGGGCACTGTCACCTTCAGGCAGGGACCCCCGGACCCCGAACCCCGGGTGAGAGGGTAGGCAGAGGTTGGAGGGGAGCGGGGAGGTACTGGTCCCCGGCCCCGGCCCAAACAGCTTGGCACCCGTTGCCCCCTCTCTGCGGTTCCCGGCTCCGACTTCCCGAGAATCAGGCTCCCGCCCCCCTCGCCTATGCGGTCCAGGTGCAGACACGGTTTTCCTTGGCAGTTGATCTGGACCCCCGGCCTGAAGACTGTCCTGGATCCCAAGGTCGTGTGGTTCATCCTCCGGGACGGCCTAAAGGACCCCGACTCCGTGGTGCGGGTCATCAGCCTGCAGGCCCTCACTAGCCAGCCCCTCAACCACGACAATGTCAGGGGTCCAACCCTAGGGCCACCCCCATAGGGTGTAGGGCCGGGGGAATCCCCAGCCCGGGATCCGGACTGTCCTTGAGAGCCCCCCGCCACCGAGGAGGGACGAGATCGGGTAGGGGAAGCGGGGCGACAAAGGACTCCCGGGAGCGGTCGGAGGCGGCCCGGGGGTGGGCAGTCCGGGTGCGGGCCCAGGATAGAGGGGCCAAGGGCTGCCGTCTCGGGGCGTGCCGCTTCACCGTCGACCTCTTTCCCCTGGTCTCCTCAGCGCCCAGTGCTCCTTGCTCAGCTCCCCTTCCTCCTGGAGGGCATCACCCGGAAGGACCAGGAGGGGCTCCAAGCGGCCATGGACGCGGCGACTCTCACCGCCCGCAGCCTGCACAGTCGCGACTCGGCCACCTCCGTAAGGACATCGTCCTCATGCTGAGCCCGTTCTTTGACGACGTGATTCTGAGGGGCTCGAGGGGACAGGGGAGCAGCCGCCGCAGAGCCGGAGCCCGGGACCTGCCGCCCCGACCCCGGCTGTGCCAGAGCCCAGAGGCGGCCGCTTCCACAGCTCACACAGGGCTCGGGGCATCGGCTGCCCTTCCGCAGCTCGTCACACCCGCGGCGAGCCACGGCTCTCCCCCGCCCCCCGCCCGGCACTGCTTCCCCCCCATGCCGGCGATGTCCTTGCTCCTTACTCTCCCCCCCGAAGACCTCAGTACCCTGATTGTCCCTGCCCTGGGGTCCCCAGCCCCCGCTCCGGTTCCCCCACCCCATATCCTGCCCCCCACATACACTCCACCGGGGATTTCTCCTCAGGAGAGAACCCAAGTGCGGGTGGCAGCCCTGGAGCTGCTGGCAGCCGTGGCCGGCGGCTGTGTGACGGATCCCAAATCCCATCTCCGTCAGAATTTGATCTGCTGCCTCCTCCCCGTCCTCTTTCACCTGAAGGACGAGCACCCGACAGTGGCCAAAGTGAGTCTCTCCCACCCTCCACAGTACCCATCCTCTCTCGACCCCTGATCCGGGGCTCTGACGACCACTGACACCCACCCCTCGGGTTCTCTGTTTCCAGAAAGCCAGATATGCATTCTTCTGGCTGGCCTAGAATATCGGCTGGAGGCACTCCAGGGTCTTCGGGCGGATGTTGAGGTGAAGAGAGGGAAAGCACGGCCTACGGTACCATCTGGATGGCCTTGATGAGTATGTCAGGGATGGGTGGGGGCTGGGAGGGGGTGTCATTGGGTCTGGGGTGGAAGCTGTGGGCACGGATCCCTCCTGCGGGGCACATCGGTGGGATATGTTGGGTAATTACTCTGTACACAGCACTGTACTGAGCTCCTCGGAGAGCACAGTTGAATTGTTGGTGGACATGTTCCCGGCCCGCAATGACCTTACAGTCTAGAGCGGGTGATTTGCGAAAGGGACCAGGAGGAGGTTGAGAGCCCCGTGTCCTGTAGTGGAAGTGGAAGTTGGAGAGTTCGAGCGCAACGTCAAGGAGGTTGGGGATGGGTTGGGGTCTCTCACTCTCCTTCTCCTCTTCCCCAGGTGAAGAGCTTTCGGGACTTCTATCCCATTTTCTTGTCCCAAGCTCTGGCCTATACCAACTGCATCCAACCAGATGTGAAATTTGTGGCCGATTTCTTCCTCAGTGAGTGGGGAGTGGAGGGCGCTGGGGAAGGCAAGCAAACATACAAACCAAAAGCCAACAATATAATGCCACACAATCTGGCCCGACCCCTTTTCTTGGCCAGATCCCAGAGGAGGCCTCTTTTTGCTCCTCCTCCCTGACTCCGGGGGCTGGATATGGAAGCCAAATCTTCCCAGTAGTCCTTCCGGGAAGCGGGTGGTCGGATGGATGGGCAAACAAACGAGGAAAATTATGGTTTGTTTCTTTTCCCCACAGTACACACCATCACTCTCTGTACCGCAAGCCCGCTGCTCTCCTACAAGGCGTTCAAAATCATTTTCCACAGTGAGTCCCAAACAAAGACATGCACACTTTCCATCTATCCCTTAATCTCTCTCTGTCTTTCTCTCTGTCTCTCTCTCTCTCTGTCTCTCTCTTTCTCTCTCTATATGGCTCTCTCTCTATGTCTCTCTCTCTCTCTCTCTCTCTCTCCTTCTCTCTCTCTCTCTCTTTCCCTCTTCTGTCTCTCGCCATTCTCTGTGCTTCCTCCCTCTGTCATGCTTTTCTTTTTCTCTCGCCTTTCTGAATGCTGGCCCTTTGAGCCTCTAGCAGATATTTTCCCCTAGACTGCTAGCTCCTTATGGGCTGGGAGATCTGTCAGCTCATTCTAGTTGACTATATTCTCCCTAGCGCTTAATGCAGTGCTCTGCACATGGTAAGAGCTCTGGAAATACCATCGACTGACGGATTGATTTCTCTGCCTTCTTCTTTCCTCTGTCTCGCGTTTCAGGCTTTCCCATCTCCGCAGCCCTGATTGGGAGGTGGTAGAAGGACAGAACGAGGTGAGGGGAAGTTAGGGCAGCCCCCCAACCTATCTGCTGCCCTACCCCACTCTCCACCGGGGATTTCTCCTCAGGAGAGACCCCAAGTGCGGGTGGCAGCCCTGGAGCTGCTGGCAGCCGTGTCCGGCGGCTGTGTGACAGATCCGAAATCCCGTCTCCATCAGAAGCTTATCCGCTGCCTCCTCTTCGTCCTCTTCCACCTGATGGACGAGCACCCTACAGTTGGCAAAGTGAGTTTCACCCACCCTCCACAGTGCCCACCCTCTCTAGGCCCCTGGCCCGGGGCTCTGAAGCCCCCTGCCACCCACCCCTCGGGTTCTCTGTTTCCAGAAAGCCAGATATGCATTCTTATGGCTGGCCCAGAATGTCGGCTGGAAGCCATCCAGAGTCGTCGGGTGGATGTTGAGGTGGGAAGAGAGGGAGAGCACGGCCTACGGTACCATCTGGATGGCCTTGGTGAGTAAGTCAGGGATGGGTAGGGGCTAAGAGGGGGTGTCCTTGGGTCTGGTGTGGGAACTATGGGCACGGACCCCTCCTGCGGGGCACATCGGTGGAATATGTTGGGTAATTACTCTGTACACAGCACTGTACCGAGCTCCTCGGAGAGCACAGTTGAATGGTTGGTGGACACGTTCCCGGCCCACAGTGACCTTAACGTCTAGAGGGGTTGATTTGCGAAAGGGACTAGGAAGAGGTTGAGAGCCCCGTGTCCTGTAGTGGAAGTGGAAGTTGGAGAGTTGGGGCACAACGTCAAGGAGGTTGGGTATGGGTTGGGGTCTCTCACTCTCCTTCTCCTCCTCCCCAGATGAAGAGCTCTGGGGACTTCCATCCCATTTTCTTGTCCCAAGCTCTGGCCTATACCAACTGCATCCAACCAGATGTGAAATTTGCGGCCGTTGTTCCTCGGTGAGTGGGGAGTGGAGGGCACTGGGGAAAGCAAGCAAACATACAAACCAAAACCCAACAAAATAATGCCAAACCATCTGGCCCGACCCCTTCGCTTGGCTAGATCCCAGAGGAGGCCTCTCTTGGCTCCTCCTCCCTGACTCCGGGGGCTGGATATGGAAGCCAAGTCCTTCCAGTAGTCCTTCCGGGAAGCGGGTGCACAGATGGATGGGCATACAAACGAGGAAAATAATGGTTTGTTTCCTTTCCCCACAGTGCACACCATCACTCTCTATACCGCAAGCCCGCTGCTCTCCTACAAGATGTTCAAAATCATTTTCCAGAGTTAGTCCCAAAGGCACGCAAACTTTGCATCTATCCCCTAATCTCTCTCTCTCTCTCTCTCTCTCTCTCTGGCTCTCTCCCTCTGTCTCTCTCTCTCTCTCTCTCTCTGGCTCTCTCCCTCTGTCTCTCTCTATCTCTCTCTGGCTCTCTCTCTCTCTCTCTCTCTCTGGCTCTCTCTCTCTCTTTCCCTCTTCTGTCTCTCGTCATGCTCTGTGCTTCCTCCTCTGTCTTGCTTTTCTCTTTCACTCGCCTTTCTGAATGCTGGCCCTCTGATCTTGTGGCAGCTATTTCCCCCTAGAGCGCTAGCTCCTTATGGGCTCGGAGATCTGTCTGCTCATTCTAGTTGACTATATTCTCCCTAGCGCTGAATGCAGTGCTCTGCACATGGTTAGCGCTCTGGAAATACCATCGACTGACGGATTTAATTCTCTGCCTTCTTCTTTCCTCTGTCTCGCGTTTCAGGCTTTCCCATCTCCGCAGCCCTGGGTGGGTGGTGGTAGAAGGACAGAACAAGGCGAGGGGAAGTTATGGGCTGAGGAGATTGGAGCTGGAGAGTGGAGGACTCTTCCCAGGTCCCCGGGGCATGATCAAAGTGGTGGAGAGGGACAGCTTCTAGTGGAGGACTGCCTTGCATCTCACGTGTTCTCTACCACACCTTTTCAGAAATCGAAGCTCTGAAAAACGACTCCTCGTCCAAGATCCGCAGATTCCTGAACAACTACGAACGGAGACTGAAAGAGAAAGATGAACTGTTCTTCTTCTGAGGGTCCCCACCCCGTGGGAGAAAAGAAACCTAGGAGGACGAGGTGGCATCAGGACGGTCCTGGGGCACCGGGTCTAGAGGAGCGGGGGCTGCCCTGGGACGTGCCATAGGTTCTGGTCCCAGAAAAATGGACAGAATCCCGTCCCGAGACAGCCATGTGAGGGAAGGTGGCTCAGGGGACTCGGCCCTCTCCGAGATCCCCCGATTTTGCTTTGGCCGCCCCCGGGAGCATGGAGGCCAGGCTGGGTGTGGACTCTAACTCCAGGACTCTGGGACGGTGGGGACAGGACCGAGCTGGTGTCAAAATCCCACTTCTTTCCAGAGGTGTGGGGCCTGACTTTCCTTCAGCCAGCGGGATGGTAGGGAAATAGGGCGGGGTTTAGATTGGAGTGCCACTAGAGTCTAGGGGTGCGGCGGAGAGGGGGTGACCCGTCGGCCCTGGACGGCTCAGCCCCCAGGCTTCTGTGACACTGTTCTTCATGTTCCAAGGCCACAGGTCAGAACTGGATTCCAGGCACTCTGTGTGATGCCATCGGAGGAGAAGGAGGGCCAAGATCAGGTGGAGGAGGATGGCCAATACTGGTGGAGGAGGAGGTCCAGGACCAAGCAGAGATCAAGGAAGAGCCAGCGGAGGAGGACCAGAGCAGGTGGATGATGTGGGCCAGGACCGTGGGAGGAGAGGGGGCAAAGACCAGGTGGAAGGAGGAGGAGGAGGGTCAGGAGTAGGTTGAGGAGGGGAGCCACAGAGCGGCAGATGAGGAGGGTCAGGACCAGGTGGAGAAGGAGGTCTAGGACCATGGATTTGGGGAAGGCCAGGATCAGGTGCAGAAGGAGGATGAGGACCAAGTGAAGGAGGAATAATTGAACCAGGGGGTGTAGGTGGGCCAGGACCAAGTGGAGGAAGAGAGTCAGGACCAGGAGGAGGAGGATGGCTATAATCAGGCACAGCAGGAGGACCAGGACCAGGGGGAGGAGATGGGCGAGGACCAGGAGGAGGAGGAGGAGGAGGGCTAAGACCAGGCAGAGGTGGAGGCTCAGGGCCCGGTCAGAGAAGGGGGCGTTGGAAAGAAGATCAAGGTCAGGCACAGGAAAAGGACAAGGACCAGGGGGAGGAGAAGGGCCAGGAACAGACAGAAGAGGGGGGCCAGGAACAGCCCTCCCCCGGTATTAGTAGACCAGGCAGAGGAGGAGGACCAGGGTCAAGCAGAGGAGGAGGGCCAGGGTCAGGCAGAGGAGAAGGACCAGGACTCGGTGGAGGATGAGGGTTTGGACCAGGACAAGAAGAAGGGCCAGGACCTGGTGGAGGAGGTGGACAGTGCACAAGGCCTGGGAGTAGGGACAGGTCTGGGTAGAGGAGGAGGGCAGAGATTGTGCAGGGGAGGAGGGCCAGGAACAGCGAAAGGAGGAGGGTCAATAACGGACAGAAGAGGAAGTAGGAGGACCAAGACCAGGTGGAGGAGAAGAAAGGCCAGGACCAGGCCAAGAAGAAAGGCCATGACCAGGCGGAGGAGGAGGGCCATATTAGGCAGAGGAGGAAGGCCAAGACCAGGCGCCAGAGGAGGGTCTAGACCAGATGAAGGATGAGATCCGGGACCAGGCAGAGTAGACGAACCAAAGCCAGGTGGAGGATGGGGACTGTGGAGGGTCGGGGTGACTGTGGAGGGTGGGGAGACTCACTTTGTGCACTGTTGGGTGTTCATCCTATAGTGGAGCAAGACCCGGAGGAGGCAGCAGACCTTGCAGGTAGGCTTCTTCCTCAGTCACCCAACTGCCTGCCACGGCTGCTAGGAACTCCAGGGCTGCGGCCCGCACTTGGGAGCCTATGCTGAAGTGTGTGGGGGGAGCAGGAGATGGGAGGGGAGCTTCCGGCACCGTGGCGGGTCCTGGGGACCCCAGGCAGGGACAGCCGGGCCACACGGGTCTGTGGGGTGAGAGTAGGGAGCAAGGGCAGCGCCGGCATAGGGGAAGCTGCTCCAGGGTGGGGGAAAACCCCGTGGCTCTTTGTGGGGATTACATTATAGAGAAGGGCAGCCAATGCCACGAGCTCAGGGCCAGGGGCCCCTTCTGGGCACTGGCGCAGCCGGTGCAGATTCAGGGAATTTTCAGAACGAGAGAGAGCATCTGGATTAGGCCACAGCTATGGGCTGGGTTATGCGACCGTCCCGGTTCCTGTCGATGTGGAGCAGTAATGGTGGCCATGCGGACATTGTTTATTCCCAATCCCTCACGTAACCCTCCACTGTAGGGCAGCTCATGTCCACATGCAGTAAAATGCTTGGCATCCTGGGGAATGGATGTCTTCCGTCTCCGGGAACCTCGGTGCCTGAATTTTCCTTGCTTGCCTTGTACTTCTGTTTTGTTTTGTCCTATTTGTTCTACGGTGTTGTTGTGGTATCGAGTGCTGAGGCCCGGAAGAGAAAATACTCACTCTTTCAGCCTAGTCGTTAGCAAGGTGCTATGGATGGAGTGTAGGGGGGAAACCACGGAAGAATAGCATGGAAGGGAGGAAATGGGATGCCCCTCGTACCTGTCCAGATATGGCAGATGTGGCACTAGTCATAGGGTCGTCAGTGGGGCCACTGGGCCACAGGATGGGATGTCAGCCTAGGAATGTAGGCGTCGGCTTCGCACAAGAAAATATGTGAGGAGGACTTTGCCAAGTTCACTGAGCATGTCGGCGGTGCAGCTGACACTAGATTTACCCTCCAAACCTAGATGACCAAAGTAGGGGAGACCTGGTCCCATGTATCTATGGGACTCGGGAAAGCCCGAAGAGACTCCGAGAGACTGGAAGTTATTTGGGCGTTCCTTTCCTCACATTTCCTCAACATGGACTCCCACATTGGCCCTGGAATATTTTGACATTCCTCGCTCATGTCATGGCTGAAATGGTTTTGTGCTCTCCTGGTCTCCAGCTTTCTCTATACCTGATTTCCCGCTGCTGCTCCCCGAAGATTACCTGAAACCGCTCCGCCTAAAGTAAAACTGGACCTGGTCGGTCGGACAACCTTGGCTACAGGCTGGAGTGTGAGACCGGCCCGAGCTGCGTTCAGAGTCGCCTGACTAGAGCCAGCCCAACCGACTCCAATTTGGAAAGGCCTGCCTTCTCCTCTGTTATATGGGAATTGTTCCATGCTCTGCGTTGTTTATGTATGTGTAACAAAGACTTATAGTTAGAGGCCACACCATGCAGATATGGCTCAAGATTGCACTTCACAGGGACTAAACATCACATCCAAATTGCCCGATAACTTCCCCGCCTGCTGTATTCACGAAAACACGTTTCTATGTAGAGTAGGGTCCATGCAGAAGAATCTAGATGTTACGTGTTGCAGGCAGATCATCTTTTCCAAACATGGCGGTGATATTGAGTTGCTGACCAGGTTGGTCAGGGGAATACTAACGCCCAGCTGCCACTTCCACGCCCACCCCCATTGAGGCCATGTGTACCTGAGCTAACTCCTGCTCCTTGTAAACGGGAGGGGGAGCTAGGACAACCCAGACTGTGCTTGGCTTACCCGGGGACGCCCCGGCTGAGGCTTCGTAAAGCACCCCCCCACGGTACTAGAGAGGAAAAGGCGTACGAACACCTGTGCACCTGAGATAGAGGTTGAGGCACGTATATCTGAAAGTCAACTTCTTCTCATCTTCCTTCAGCATTTAAAGGCAATGAAATGCCTGAGTCTTCTTTGTGGTATTTCCGATCTCCTTTCTTTCATTTCACCAAAGATAAATTCATACAGCATCACTGACAACATCACATCACAGTTTAGAAAGAGAATCAAGACCAGTGACAAAAATAATACAGCCACTTACTTTAATCCATCTTCTTCTGCCCTTCATTCGAATGACAAACCTGCACAGGGTCAAGGATGCCCTCTCCTCAACTTCTAATTTAAAAGGAAGAGTCTTGAGGTACATTCACCAGACAAGCCCAGGATGACAAGAAATATAATTTCTGATTGGCAAACTGTCAGCTGGGAACGATTTCTCTTTGGGAAGACTTGATACAGTTGATTGACATTTTTATTGGATGAAAGTTCAGTACAACCTCACAAAGAACAAAGACTTGTTTTTCAAATAGTTTAATAGTTTAATAGTTTGTGGTCAAATTCCTGGATTGGGTAAATTTAGAAGACAGCTTCAAATCAATGTCTTCTTTCAGCACGGGGCCCACAGTTCCCATATAAGGTCAGGAATTCAACCCCAAATCCTTGCTTCTTGTATTTTCCCTTCATTTCCTCTGCATTTTTCACAGTCTGTATTGTCAAAAAATTATCTGAGTCCTTGGTCCACTCTAAGTTCGACAGAGTGTGAGGAGGAGAAGGAGGAGGAGGGGATTTACAGTCTGTCTCTGGGAGAAGGTTAGAAATCCATTACAACCAACCCAAGTCATTGCTGGTTGAAGTTAGGACAGAGGTAGGAGACCCTGTGCCATTTGTAATGATGTGGGTCTCAACAGAAGCATGAGCATTACCTTACCTCTGAGAGGGATCTGTCCATGTGGGCTGACTAGTGTGTTAGCCATTGATCACAGAAAACTGACAGTGTTTGCTGCAACTTTGTGCTAATACTTCCATTGGGGTGGTGGGGGATAGAGGATTTCTCAATTTGCCACTCCTTGCATTAAATGCTTCCTTCGTGGGAAGATTTCCTGGGACAGAGTTTTCTGATCAATTGTTTACATTTTGCTTCCCTAAGATATGTAGGGATGTTTAATTACTTACCCAGGCAGGATTTGATCTGTGGATCTTTTCCCCTGCTTCTAGAAGGAAGTATGGCAAATCTAGTGGTGGTGGTGATGGGGGTGGGGGATGGGGGCAGGAGTTGCTATTTGGAGTTGGGTGTACATGTACCAGAAAGAGAGAGAGAGAGAGAGAGAGAGAGAGAGAGAGAGAGAGAGAGAGAGAGAGAGAGAGAGAGAGAGAGATCTCAATCATTATTCTCAGAGCAGGTTGTAACACTCTACTTGTCTAACTGAAACTGAAACAACTTCAGATGTGATAAATCAGCATATACATGAAGTCACTGATCATTGGTCTTAGCTAGGCTTTCCTGGGAACACCTTCTCTGGGCAGCCGGCAACGTCCTCATACCACCCTCCTGACTCCTCCTCTGCCCAGCCGACACCGTGATCGTGCCACCCTTCTTGATACCACTTCCAGGCTGCCAGCCCCATCATCGTGCCTCCTCCCTGACACCGCCTTTCGGTGTCTGTCACCGTCATCATGTCGTCCTTCTCGACACCAATTCCGGGCCACGGGACCATCACTGTACCACCCTCACTGACACCGCCTCTGGGTCACCGGCATTGTCCACCGTGCCACCTTCTGTCGGCACCACTACCGGGATGCTGACATTATGATCCTGCCATCTTCTCCGATACCTCTTCTGGGCAGCCAGTAACGTCACTGTGTCAGCCTCAATGTCACCTCTGGGTGGCCGGAACTGTCCTCGTGCAACCCTACCTGACACCATCTCTGGGTCTCTGGCATTGTCACCGTGCTACCTTCCACCACCACCACCTGCCTGACATCTGTGGCACTATCCCAGCTCCAGCCTCCCCAACGCCACCTCTGGGCAGCCAGCACAGTCACCTTGCCTCCCTCCCTGACAGCGGTCCCATCACTGTGCCACTGTGCCACCTTCCTTGACGCCTCCACTGAGCAACCAACATCATCATAGTATCACCCTTCTCGACACCACCTGAGGCTGTCGACACCATCATCAATACACCTTCCATGACAGCTCCTCTGTGACCCCGGCCCCATCATCGTGCCACCTTCCCTGCATCGCCCCTGTGTCACTGGCAATATGACCATGACACCCACCCCTGACACTATCACCAGGCCATTGACATTGTCATCGTGCCACCTTCCCTGAAAAGTTTTATAGTCAGCCCGCCCTGTCAACAACAAGCGCCTCCCTGACAACTCCTCGGAGCCACAGACAAAGTCAATCTGTAACCCTTCCACACATGTTGTCTGAGCCGCTGGCACTGTTATCGTGCCACTCTACCCGACACCTCCTGTGAAACCGGCATCGTCATAGTGCCACCTTTCTCGACACCACCTCTGGGGCCACCGGCACTCTCATTGTGCTACCATCTGGGCCAGAAGGTACCATCATTGTGCCACCCACCCTGATACCTCCTCTGGACAACTGGCATCGTCACTGTGCCATTCTTCTCGCCACCACCTCCAGGCCACCAGCACTGTCATCGCGCCACTTTCCCTGACAGCTCCTATGGGCAACCGATACCATCACCGTGACACCCTGACCGACACTTCCTATAGGCAGTTGGCACAGTCACTGTGCCCCCCTACATGAAACGTCTGGGCCATTGGCACAGTCATTTTGCCACCCTTCTTGAAACCACTTCCGGGCCGTTGGCACTGTTATCGTGCCAGCCTCTCTGACAGCACCTCTGGGTCACCATATGCCACCCTCCGCTGACACCACCACCAGTCCACTAGCACTGTCTTCGTAACCAACCCCCCCCCCCCGCCCGACACCACCTCAGAGCAGCTGGCCCTGTCACGGTGCCACCTTCCTGATGCCTCTTCCAGGCTACTGGTACAGTCTCCATATTACTGTCCCTGACACTCCTCTGGGCTGCCCCAATATTCAGCAAACGAGCCACCTCAACGCCTCTTCTGAGCCAGCTGGGCCACTTGCTATGACACCTCCATTGGGCCACTGCATCCTGTCATCCCAACACCTCAGCCCTGTCACCTCCGCCTCCCACACCGACACCACTGGGCCGCTAGCACCACTGGCCTCACCTCCTCTGCTGGGCCACCACACGAGCCGCCTGGGCATCTTAGTTGGGCCAACGCACCAGCCGACCTGACACCTCCTCCTGGGCCACTGATGTCAATCACTCCCGACACCTCCAGGGCCACCAACACCTCCATTCGGCCACCAGACCAGCCATCCTGACCCCTCCTGCTGGGCCACTACTGCCTCCCACCCTGACACCTCTGGGCCACCGCACCTGCCACAACAAAACCTCAGGTGGGCAACCACTAACACCCACCTTGACACCACAGGCTGGCCACCACACCAGCCGACAGACAACTCCACTGGGCCAGTGGTGCCACCTGATCCAACACCCCTGACAGACCACCGCGGCCACCCCCCGGACACCTCTTCTGGACACTGCACCAACCACCATGATGCTTCCACTGGGTCACCGCCAACATCTGCCTTGACACCTCCGCTGGGCTACCGCCATCACCCATTGTGACATCTCCACCAGGACACCACATCTCCTCTACCGACACCTCTGCCAGGCCACTTCACCAGCCACCACAAGATCCTGAATTTGGCATTGCGTTTGCCCGATTCAGACGGGTCCAGTGAGTTTCACAGATGTACTAACTGCCCGATAAACCACGGGTCATCTATCACCTCTTCTCATCTCACCATCTCCTCCTGAATGTCCAGGTTTAGTCATGGATGGCTATTGCAGAGAAAAACTTAGAACATTATTATTATTATTATTATTATTATTATTATTATTATTATTATTATTATTATTATTATTATTATCATGTGCCATCGAGTCATTTGCGATTCAAAGTACTCCATGGATATACTTTCTCCAGGTTGTCCTGTCCTCTGCCATAATCCGCAACCTTTCTAACGGTTCTTCCATTATTGCTGCTTTGGTCCCTATCTAGCTGCCTATCTACCTCTTCTACGTTTTCCCTGGACTTTTCCTAGCATTAGTGTCTTCTACAGAGAATCAGTCCTCCTAATTGCATGTCCAAAATAAGCTAATGTAAGTCGAGACTTTTGGCCCTGAAAAGACCACGTGGGTTTAATTTGTTTGGTTTTCAGGCAGTCCATGGTATTTGCAAAAGCCTTCTACAGTACCGCATTTCCAAAGAATCGATGTTATTTCTGTCCTGTCTTTTCACTGTCCAGATTTCAGATCCATACATTGTCACTAGGAATACCATAGAGTTTAATCATTTGTGTTTTTGTGGCAATTGGTACATCAGCACAGCACATTTCACGTCTTTTCTGGGCTCTTCATAGCAACTCTTCCTATCATTAATCTTTGGAGTTTTACTTGTCTACTAGATCCTTTATTATTGATTATCGATCCCAAGATAGAAAAATTATCAACTATTTCAAACTTCTCTCCGTCTAGGACTAAAGTGCTAAAACTTTCATTTGCCATGATCTCTGTTTTCTTGACATTGAAATATAGGCCAATCTTTTTGCTCTGTTCCTTAATTTTTAATATTAAGCCCTTCAAGTCTTCTTCACTTTCTGCTAGTAGGGTTATATCATCAGCATAACGAACCTTGTTTGTATTGCTCCCTCCAATCTTTACTCCCCGTTTGTCTTTATCGAGTCCGACTTCTCTCATTAGGTATTCCGTGTAAAGGATGAGCAGATACGGCAATAAGATACATCCTTGACATACAATCTTGCTATTGGAAAACCAAACTGTTTCTCCCTATTCTGTTCTTATTGTAGCCACCTGTCTGTCATCCAGAGGAGCAGCGTGGCGCAGAGGAAAAAGCACGGGCTTTGGAGTCAGAGGTCATTGGTTCAAATCCCAGCTCTGCCAACTGTCAGCTGCTTGGCTTTGGGCAAGTCACTTAACTTCTCTGTGCCTCGGTTCCCTCATCTGTAAAATGGGGATTAAGACTGTGAGCCCCCCACAGTACAACCTAATCACCTTGTAACTTCTCCAGTGCTTAGAACAGGGCTTTGCAAACAGTAAGCACTTAACAAATGCCATTAGTATTGTAATTATAATTATTATTATTGTATAGGTTCCATATTAATGCACCTAATGGTCTGGTACGCCCATTTCCCTTAATGTGCTCCAGAATTTCTTGTGATCCACACAATCAAAGGCCTTACTATAATCAATAAAACACATGCTGACTTCCTTTTGCTATTCTCTTGTCCTTTCAATTATCCAAAGGACATCAGCTATAATATCTCCTGTCCCTCGTCCTTTCTGGAATCCTGCCTGAGCAAAGGGCAATTCATATTCCATGTAGGCCTCCATTGGACGCTGTATAGCGTTTAGCAGTACCTTCCTGGCATGTGAGATCAAGGAAACTGTAGATAATTGTTGCTTTTAGTTATATCTCTTCGTTTCAGTATTGGAGCATGAACTGATCTTTCCCAATCAGATGGCCATTGAGGGGTTAGCCATATTAGCCATACCTGTTGACATAATTTGGTAATTACTTTGACCGCTTCCTCTTCAGCTGCCTGAAACATCTCAGTAGGAAGCCTATCAAGCCAGGTCCCTTGTTTTTGGTGAGGTAGCATAAAGATGACCTAAAACTTCACTTTCCATGATAAGTGGCTCTAATTCAAAATGAACTTACTCAAATACTTCTTTTATATTGCTATCTTTAGGGTACAGTTCCTAGGTGTATTCTTTCCATCTCTGTTTGATTCCACTTGGTATCATTTATCGTCAGGCCATCTTCATTTTGACAAAGCCAATCCGAGGACGACACATTCCCTTAATTTCCTTAATCCTCTGAAATAGTGATCTTGTCTGCCCATTTTTGTTACTGACTTCCATTTCTTTCCATATGCTGTTATAATATTCCTGTTTGTCCTTCGTGGTTCAACGCTGGACTTCTCGGTTCAGTTCATTAACCAGGTCGTTTTGTCCTCTGATTTTTTGCTTACTTCCCTTTCTTGGCTACTTCGCGAGTTATGTTTGACATCCATTTTGGCATTTTCTTCTTCCTAACCTTTTGTAATACTGTGTCACTTTCTTCCTTGATGACATTTTTAGTCTCCATCCACATTTCCTCTGGTTCCTTGGCTGTGAGATTAAGCGCATCAAATATATTTTTTACATGCTTCTGTTGCCGAATTGTACTTTCCAAGCAGTAAGTACAGTGTTCTGCACACAGTAAGCTCTCAATAAATACGATTGAATGAATGAATGATACTTAAATACAGGGGGAATATTCGTCAATTGATTTTTGGACACCTATAAAGCATGATTGATCTTCTTAAGTTTTATCCTGAGTTTAAACATTGACAGCTCGTGGTCTGTTCCACAGTCAGCCCCAGGTCACGTTTTTGATGCCAAAATAGAACTTCTCCATCTCGTTCTACAATTAATATAGTCTATTTGATTTCTATATAGTCCATCTGGTGAAGTCCATGTCCACAGTCGTCGTTTAGGTTGGAAAACGAAGGTGTTGGCAATACAAAAGTCATTTGATTCATAGAACTCATAAGTCGGTCCCCGGCTCGATTCCTATTTCCAAGACCATATTTTCCAACAACTATCACTTCCATTCCATTACTAACTTTTGCATTCCAATCCCCAGTGATAATCAACACATCTTGCTTACAGCTTTTATCAAATTCTCTCTGTACTTCACTGTAAAACCTCTCTATTTCTTCTTGCCCTGCATTTGTTGTTGGGGCATACACCTGAAGTATGGTCCTACTGAATGGTTTTCCTCTGAACCTACTAGATATCAATATGTCATTGACAGCTTTATATCCAATAAGTGTCTTAGCAGTTTTCTTTGTTTCAATTATTGCTATGACACTTCTTTTTCAGCATGGACAGAGTAATATATGATGTGCTCATTCTATTGGAAATACCCAGTACCAGTTCATTTCAGTTTGCTTATTCCTAAGATGTCAATCTTCAATTGGTCCATTTCATTCTTGAATATTTCCAACTTACCCTGGTTCATATTTCATACATTCCATGATGTAATAATAAGAGTATCTTTACAGCTTCAGATACTCATTTCTTGTGTGGCAACATCAACGACCAGGTGTTCCAAAGGCTTTATTCTGGACACGTCACAGACACCCATGATACTCTGAGACGTCACATGCTCTTCCCCAGCAGCTCATTGAGCTCACCTCGTCCAGGAGATCTTCCCTGACAGAGCCCTTCCTTTTCCTCTCCTCCTCCTCTCCTCCCTATCACCCCCCACCTCCCTCTGCTCAGCCACCTTCCCCTCCCCACAGCACGTATGTATATTTGTGCATATTCATTACTCTGTTCATTTTATTAATAATGTGTATATAGCTATAATTCTATTTATTCTGATGGTATTGACACCTGTCTACTTGTTTTGTTTTCTTGTCTGTCGCCCCCTTCTAGACTGTGAGCCCGTAGTTCTGTAGGAACCGCCACTATATGTTGCCGATTTGTACTTCCCAAGCGCTTAGTACAGTACTTTGCACACAGTAAGCGCTCAATAAATACGATTGAATGAATGAATTAATGAATGAGTGCCTACCAACCTGAGGAGCTCATCTTCCAGCACTATATAATAATAATAATGGCATTTATTAGGCGTTTACTATGTGCAAAGCACTATTCTAAGAGCTGGGGAGGTAACAAGGTGATCAGGTTGTCCCACGGGGGCTCTCAGTCTTAAACCCCATTTTACAGATGAGGCAACTGAGGCACAGAGAAGTTAAGTGACTTGCCCATAGTCACACAGCTGACAATTGGCAGAGCTGGCTGGGATTTGAACCCATGAACTCTGATTCCAAAGCCCGGGCTCTTTCCACTGATCCACGCTGCTTCTCTGCTTCTCCGATATCTGTAATCATTCTGGTATATGTATCCATGGAGTTTTCTTGGTAAAAATGCAGAAGTGGTTTACTATTGCCTCCCTCCGCTTGGTGAAAACTTGAGTCTCTGGTGTTGTCCTTGATCAACATTTTGATCATTTGATCAACCACCTTTGACTCTTTCCTATAGCACTGTTGCCCAGCACAGGTGAATAAACTTTGTCTGATGCTTCCGTTTAGACCATTCCATTATGGGTAACCCAGCGAGGGTATCATGCAATGGCATAGCTTTAGGCTTCATTGGCATACGCAAACTCTTCTGCCACGGTAAGGCATTGATTCATAAGAGAGCTTCTTGCCATATCCAACATCATAACCTATTTGTCCTCTACCTCTCATCTGCCTTAAACACTGACAACATTGACAACCTTTTTCTCCTGGAAACATTATCCAACTTCGGCTTCATTGACACTGTCCTCTCCTGGTTCTTCTCTTTTCTCTCTAGCCGCTCATTCTCAGGCTCATTTGTTCTAATTTTTCTCCTTTGCCTCCCACCCCCAAACTGTGGGGGTCCCTCAAGGTTCAGTTCTGGGTCCCCTTCTATTCTCTATCTACACTCATTCCCTTGGAGAACACATTCGCACTCATGACTTCACCTCTAAGATGCCCAAATCTACATCTCCAGTCCTGATCTCCCTCCCTCTCTGCAGTCTCGCATTGCCTCTTGGCTTCAAGACATCTCTATTTGATATCCTCCTGTCACCTCAAGCTGAACATGTTCAAAACAGAGCTCCCTACCTTCCCACCCACACATTGTCCTCCCCCTGACTGTCCCATCACTGTAGACAGTATCACCATCCTTCCTGTCCCTCATTATCCTTTACTCCTCTCTCGTATTCCATCCCAATATTCAATCCATCATTAAATCAAGTCAGTTCCACCTTCACAACATCACTACAATCTGCTCTGTCCTCTCCATCTAAACGTCTACTACATTAATCCAATCACTCATCCTAACAACCTGGATTACTGTATCAACCTCCTTGCTGGCCTCCCTTCCTTCTATATCTCCCCAGTCCTGTCCATATATCACTATGTTGCCCGGATCATTTTTATACAAAGACCTTCAGGTCATATTTCCCCACTCCTCAAGAGTCTCCTGTGGTTTCCCATTCACCTCCACATAGATCAAAAAGTCCTCACCACTGGCTTTAAACCACTCAATCACCTTGTCCCCACCTACCCTACTCTCCCAGTACAACCAAGCCCCCACACCTAGCTCCTCTAATGTTAACCTTTTCATTATATCTCGATTTCATCTATCTTGCCACCAGCCCCTTGCCCATGTCCTCCCTCTGGCCTGGAACTCCCTGTCTCCCTCAGATCCAACAATTACTGTCTCCCCTTCAAAGCATTGTTGAAGGCACAGCTCCTATAAGAGGTCTTCCCTGACTAAGCCCTCCTTTCTTCTTCTCCTATCCCCTTCTGCATTGCCCTGACTTGCTCCCGTTATTCATCTCTCCTCCCAGCCCCAGAGCATTTATTTACATATCTATACTATATTTCTTCATATTAGTGTTTCTCTCCTGCTCTATACTGTAAGTTTGTTGTGGGCAAGGAAAATGTGGATTAACGGTTAAACGGTATTCCCCATGCACCTAGCACGGTGCTTTACACAGGGTAAGTGCTCAATAAATCCTACTAACTGAGTGGGGAAAAGAGAGCTGAGGGGTAGTGCTGCAGAGATCATAGACCTGAGGGGCACATTTATTTATTTACTTATTGCTTCCGGTGTGCAGATCACTGTACCAAGTGCTTGGGATAGTACAATGTAACAATAAAAAGACACATTACCTGCCCACAACAAGCTTACAATCTAGAAGGGGAGACAGACATTAGCAGAAATAAATGAATGACAGATACAGACATGAGTGCTTAGGGGGTGGGAGGGGGGAATAAATAAAGGGAGCAAGTCAGGGTGAAGCAGAAGGGAGTGGGAGAAGAGGAAAGGAGGGCTTAGTCAGGGAAGGCCTCTTCGAGGAGATAGAATGACCTACATCCATACCACACTGTAAGAACCGTGTGATAACCAATTGCACCACTTCAGCTCCAGGAACCACCAAGATGAGCATGGAAACTGGTTCATCACCTTCACTCTATCTCCTGAGCTGGACACCCTAGAGCCAATCAGAGGCCGGCATGGGGTCCTCGGGAGCAGGCAGGAAAGGATGCTAAATTCAGCAACCAAATCATTCTAGAATGGACAAGGAACCCAGCAAACTCATTCATTCATTCATTCAATTGTATTTACTGAGCGCTTACTGTGTGCAGTACTGTGTACTAAGCGCTTGGGAAGTACAAGTTGGCAACATATAGAGACGGTCCCTACCGAACAGTGGGCTCACAGTCTAGAAGGGGTACAAATCTGATAATACTACTACTACTATTAATAATAATAATAGTAATATTAATAATAATGGCATTGATTAAGTGCTTACTATGTGCAGGTTACAAGGTGATCAGGTTGCCCCACGTGGGGCTCACAGTCTTAATTCCGAATTTACAGAAGAAGGAACTGAAACACAGAGAAGTTATGTGACTTGCCCAAGGTCACACAGTTGACAAGTGGCAGAGTCAGGATTTGAATCCATAACCTCTGACTCCAAAGCCCGTGCTCTTTCCACTGAGCAGCACTGCTCATCTGTCATCTGATCTATCTGATCTGCCTCTGAACAAGACTGCGCCTCAAAAAGACCTGCACAAAGAGAAACAAATCAGCATCAGGCATAGAGGAACGGATCCAACATCCGGCCACCCACCTGCCTGTCAATGTGTTGTCATACCTGAAGAGGTAGGGGCCAGGATGCTCCACTGTCCACCTTTTCAGGTGGAACCGAGGGCCTTTGGGCCCTTCCGATGCTCCAAGTTGCTTCGAGTTTGGCTGGGGCCCAGGGCCACCCTACGTTCTGGCCTAATCCTTGGGCACTGGTAAGGGACTGGAAAGGGGACACGCTGTCTTCCTCGAAGGATTCTTAGCTAGTATTCTGTGGTCTGTTCCATCCTCCATCACTCCTCAGGAGCCCAGGGGCTTGGCTCCTGCCAGCCCCTCACTAATCCCTTCTAGAAAAGGAATCCATGAAAACTCAGTCTCTCAAGGCCGGCTTTTTTACTGATTATTTGTAAAAACTTACTAGGTGTCAGGCACTGTACTAAGCGGTGGGAGAGATACAAGCTAATCAGGTTGGACATAGCCCATGTCCCACCTGGGGCTCACAATGTTAATTTCAATTTTACAGATGTGGGAACTGGAGCCCAAAGAAGTGAATTCATTTGGCCAAGGTCACTCAGCAGACAAATGGTAGAGCTGGCATCAGAACCCACATCCTCTGTCTCCCAGGCCCATGCTTTAAACATGAGGCCATGATGCTTCCCAAGGGAGAGATGGAGGCCAGTGATAAGCCTCTCTAATGTGGGAGAAAGCACCATGCCAAACCACTCAGGGGTAAGGGGTGGGGTCCCTTGCCATTATCTAGAGGGTGATTCCTCCTCCTCTCCCAAAAAAAACGCTGCCCAGTTCCCTCATTCATTCATTCAAACGTATTTATTGAGCACTTACTGTGTGCAGAGCACTGTACTAAGCATTTGAAAGATACATTTCTGCAACAGATAGAGACAATCCCTACCCAACAGCGGGATTACAGTCTAGAAGGGGGAGACAGGCAAGAAAACAAAACAAGTATACAGGCATCAATACCATCAAATTAGATAAATAGAATCTACTCTATTCTATTCTCGGCAGTCCCTGCTCCCCATGTCTCCCCACATAGAGAAGGGAGGGAAAGAACCCTATCCTTCCTCTCCTGCTGCCATTTGGGCCCGCAATTCTAACCTCCATTCCTTCTTAAAATCCCACCCTCTCTTTAACCTCCCTGCCATGGACCAAATGTCAGAACCCCAGAGTCCAGTGGATCGTAGAGACCCTAACAGTGATTTAGAGATCTGAGAGACAGGGAGCCGAGAGGCAGAGAGCAGAGAGCTGGGGTGCAAAGAGCAGAGAACTGGTGGACAAAGAGCAGAAATCTGGGGTAAGATTGAAAAGAGCTGGGTGTGGGCAGAGAGAAGAAAGCCTAGAGTGGGCAGGGAGCCTGAGGAAGAGAGGAGAGAGCCTGATGGCAGAGGGCAGAGGGCAGACTGCATGGGGGCCGCGAGGCCCACCGCGAGGCCTTGCTGCTCCCGGAAGGATCCTCTCCTCAGAGCGCCGCCATTGACACCCGGGACTCCGTTCCCGAGAGGCCCGCCCGCCCGCCCGCCATCACACCGCGAGACGCCCGGGACTCCGTTCCCGAGAGGCCCGCCCGCCATCACACCGCGAGGCCTTGCTGCTCCCGGAAGGATCCTCTCCTCAGAGCGCCGCCATAGACGCCCGGGATTCCGTTCCCGAGAGGCCCGCCCGCCATCACACCGCGAGGCCCTGCTGCTCCCGGAAGGATCCTCTCCTCAGAGCGCCGCCATAGACACCCGGGACTCCGTTCCCGAGAGGCCCGCCCGCCCGCCCGCCATCACACCGCGAGACGCCCGGGACTCCGTTCCCGAGAGGCCCGCCCGCCATCACACCGCGAGGCCTTGCTGCTCCCGGAAGGATCCTCTCCTCAGAGCGCAGCCATTGACGCCCGGGACTCCGTTCCCGAGAGGCCCGCCCGCCCGCCCGCCATCACACAGCGCGGCCTTGCCGCTCCCGGAAGGATCCTCTCCTCAGAGCGCCGCCATTGACGCCCGGGACTCCGTTCCCGAGAGGCCCGGCCGCTCACCCGCCCGCCATCTCAGCGCCCCCACGGACGCCTCCCCTGCTTCCGCCCCCCGACTTAGGAGGCCTTCCGTAAAGTGCCCCTCATCCCCCCCCTTCCCGGTCCGGTCCTGACTGACTCTCCCCCCGCCCCCAGGTAAAAAGCCCTTGTTAGCACCTTGTTAGCACCATGTTAGCACCATGTTACATGTTACATTAACGACAACCTCATTCACACCTACTCAGCCCTCCCATGCTAGTTGACTGTTCGCTCCCCTCTCCAGGTATCTCTGCTCCCTGACCCCCCTTAACTGGCCCACCCTACTCCAGCTCTTAATAGTTTGTATCTGCTCTCTGTGGCATCATTATCTGCCAATTCTATTATTGCCGTAGCATATTGATTGCTTAACTACACCCTGTGATGCCTTCACCTACTTTTATCATTGCTACTGTTTTATTGCTTCTGCATCTCAATTGTTAACCCCCCGCTGTACTGTCACTCGCCCTGCTGACCTCACCATGAACTTTCAGTTCCCTTGCTCCCAACTGCCATTCCCATTCCTCACCTTCCCCTTCCCCTCTCCCACCCAGCTGTTTCCCTCCCTCTCACCCACCAAGACCACTCCCCCTCACCCCCTACCAAGGATTCCTCTGTACCAGCGCAGGTCCTCCGCCTCTCCCTCCCGGCCCCCTCCCTCCCCTTCTCCCCGCCCCCACCCCATCCCAGTTCTCCTTTCCCATCGCCACCCCCCCTTCCCACTCTCCCCGCCCAGGCCCCCGCCAACTCATCCCTATCCAAACCCTCCCCACCCCTCGCACCCTTCCCCCTCCCTCCCCACCCTCGACAGCCGCTGCCAAGTGTGGCCTCTGGAACCCCCGCTCCATTTTAAGTAAGACCCCTTTCATCCTGGACCTTTTCCTTTCCAGTTCTCTACTCCTCCTCGCCCTAACTGAAACATGGCTGTCGCCGGACGACACGGTCTCTTCTGCTGCTCTCTGCAGTGCAGGCCTCTTCTTCTCCCACTCCCCCAGACTCACCGGAAAAGGAGGAGGTGTCGGTTTCCTTCTCGCCCTCCAAATGTCGCTTTCGCACTATCCCTCCTCCCCCTTCCCTTTCCTTCCCTTCCTTTGAAGCCCACATTATTCGCCTCTACCACCCCCTCCAGATTCTTGTAGCCGTCATCTACCGCCCTCCCGGCCCCACTTCCAACTTCTTTAACGACTTTGACCCCTTCCTCACCTTCCTTCTCTCCTTCTCCATACCCACTCTGATCCTCGGAGACTTCAATATCCACATGGATATCCCTAACGACTCCTCTGCCGCCCGCCTTCTATCTCTCCTTGACGCTGCCAACCTCTTCCTCCACCCCACCTCGCCCACTCACCAACTTGGTCATACCCTCGACCTCATCATCTCCTACCGCTGCACTGTGTCCACCCTCACTAACTCTGTAATCCCTCTCTCTGATCATAATCTTCTCACCTGCCTCCTCACTCACACTCCTTTCCCCTGTAAATCCGTATTACTCCCTCACAGAGATCTCCGCTCTCTGGACCCCACCCATCTTTCGGAGCGCCTCACACCCCACCTCGCCGCCCTCTCCTCTCTACCCAGTCTTGATGATCAGATTACTGCTCTCAACTCTACCCTTTCTACTCAGCTAGACTCACTCGCTCCCCTTTCCCTTCGCCGCTCTCGCACCACTAACCCACAGCCCTGGATCACTGCCACTGTCCGCCTCCTTCCCTCTTATGCTCGAGCTGCCGAACGCTGCTGGCGAAAGTCTAAACACCATGCCAACCTCGTTCACTTCAAGTTTATCCTTTCCTGCCTTAACTCAGCCCTCTCTTCTGCCAGACAAAACTATTTCTCCTCCCTTATTGACACCCATGCCCATCACCCCCGCCAGCTCTTCCGTACATTCAACTCCCTTCTCAGGCCCCCGGTTCCTCCCCCTCCTCCTTCCCTCACCCCCAACGATCTGGCCTCCTACTTCATTAACAAAATTAAATCCATCAGGTCCGACCTCCCCGAAGTCTCTTCCCCCATTTCTCCATCCCCCCGGCTCTCAACACTCTCTGCTACTCTCCCATCCTTCCCAGCGGTATCCTCAGAGGAACTCTCCTCCCTCCTCTCAAGTGCTACTCCGGCCACCTGTGCTTCTGACCCCATTCCCTCTCATCTTATGAAATCTCTCGCTCCATCCCTTCTCCCCTCCTTAACTTCCATCTTCAACCGCTCACTCTCCACTGGTTCCTTCCCCTCTGCCTTCAAACATGCCCATGTCTCTCCCATCCTAAAAAAAACCCTCTCTTGACCCCACCTCACCTTCTAGTTATCGTCCCATATCTCTCCTACCATTCCTTTCCAAACTCCTTGAACGAGTTGTCTACACGCGCTGCCTAGAATTCCTCAACAACAACTCTCTCCTCGACCCCCTCCAGTCTGGCTTCCTTCCCCTTCATTCCACGGAAACTGCGCTCTCAAAGGTCACCAATGACCTCCTGCTTGCCAAATACAACGGCTCATACTCTATCTTACTCTTCCTCGACCTCTCAGCTGCCTTCAACACTGTGGACCACCCCCTTCTCCTCAACACGCTATCTGACCTTGGCTTCACAGACTCCATCCTCTCCTGGTTCTCCTCTTATCTCTCCGGTCGTTCTTTCTCAGCCTCTTTTGCAGGCTCCTCCTCCCCCTCCCATCCCCTTACTGTGGGGGTTCCCCAAGGTTCAGTGCTTGGTCCCCTTCTGTTCTCAATATACACTCACTCCCTTGGTGACCTCATTCGCTCCCACGGCTTCAACTATCATCTCTACGCTGATGACACCCAGATCTACATCTCTGCCCCTGCTCTCTCCCCCTCCCTCCAGGCTCGCATCTCCTCCTGCCTTCAGGACATCTCCATCTGGATGACTGCCCGCCACCTAAAGCTCAACATGTCGAAGACTGAGCTCCTTGTCTTCCCTCCCAAACCTTGTCCTCTCCCTGACTTTCCCATCTCTGTTGACGGGACTACTATCCTTCCCATCTCACAAGCCCGCAACCTTGGTGTCATCCTCGACTCCGCTCTCTCATTCACCCCTCACATCCAAGCCGTCACCAAAACCTGCCGGTCTCAGCTCCGCAACATTGCCAAGATCCGCCCTTTCCTCTCCATCCAAACTGCTACCCTGCTCATTCAAGCTCTCATCCTATCCCGTCTGGACTACTGCACCAGCCTTCTCTCTGATCTCCCATCCTCGTGTCTCTCTCCACTTCAATCCATACTTCATGCTGCTGCCCGGATTATCTTTGTCCAGAAACGCTCTGGACATATTACTCCCCTCCTCAAAAATCTCCAGTGGCTACCAATCAATCTGCGCATCAGGCAGAAACTCCTCACCCTGGGCTTCAAGGCTCTCCATCACCTCGCCCCCTCCTACCTCACCTCCCTTCTCTCCTTCTACTGCCCAGCCCGCAACCTCTGCTCCTCCACTGCTAATCTCCTCACTGTACCTCGTTCTCGCCTGTCCCGCCGTCGACCCCTGGCCCACGTCATCCCCCGGACCTGGAATGCCCTCCCTCTGCCCCTCCGCCAAGCTAGCTCTCTTCCTCCCTTCAAGGCCCTGCTGAGAGCTCACCTCCTCCAGGAGGCCTTCCCAGACTGAGCCCCTTCCTTCCTTTCCCCCTCGTCCCCCTCTCCATCCCCCCATCTTACCTCCTTCCCTTCCCCACAGCACCTGTATATATGTATATATGGTTGTACATATTTATTACTCTATTTATTTATTTATTTATTTATTTTACTTGTACATTTCTATCCTATTTATTTTATTCTGTTGGTATGTTTGGTTCTGTTCTCTGTCTCCCCCTTTTAGACTGTGAGCCCACTGTTGGGTAGGGACTGTCTCTATGTGTTGCAAATTTGTACTTCCCAAGCGCTTAGTACAGTGCTCTGCACATAGTAAGCGCTCAATAAATACGATTGATTGATTGGGGGCATGGGGCAGAAAGGTTGGTGAGGCAGAGAGCAGAGTGCTGAAGGGGCAAAGAATGCAGCGGGGGCAGAGAGTAGAAAGGTGGGGGGCAGAGATCAGAGACCTGGGGGGCAGAAACCTGAGGTATGGGGTCAGAGAGCAGGAGGGGAATAGGGAAGGGAGCTGGGGGGTAGAGAGCTGGTGGGGCAGTGAGCTTGAGGGCTGGGGGCGGCGTGGAGGTTAGAGCGCTTAGTGACAGAGATCTGAGGAGTAGAGAGCTAGGGATCCAAAGAGCTGAGTGTCAGAGAGGTTGGGGCAGAGATCAGAGAGCTGTGTGCAGGGGGCTCAGAGCAGAAATTTGGGGGAGCAGAGAGATGGGGCAAGGGGCAGAAAGCCAAGAGCTGGGTAAGGCAGGGGACAGAGAGCTAAAAGTCAGAGAGCAGGGGGGAAAGAGCTGACAGGCAGAGAGCTGGGAGGAGAGAGAGGTGGATGGGACAGAGAGCTGGAGGGTGCGGAATAGAAAGCTCGGGGGAAAGAGTATTGGGGGACAAAGAGACTGGGATTAGGGAGCAGGGAGTAGGGTGAAAGCACAGAGCTGGGGGAGGGGGAAAAAAGCAGAACACTGGAGCCAAGAGCAGTAAGTACGGAGGCAGACAGACAGTTGAACAGGGAGCTGGGGGAGGAAATTGAGCTGAATTGCCGGGAGCTTGGAGGAGCAGGAAGTGAGGGACAAAGAGCAGAGACATGGGGTAAGACAGCAGATAGCTGAAAAACAGGCTGCAGAAAACTGGGGGACGCAGAGCAGAGAGCATGTGGATGGAGATCTGAGAACTGGGGGGCAGGGTAGAGAGCTTATGGAGGATAGCAGAAGTCCAGGGGGCAGAGAGCCTGGGGTAGAGAGACCTACGAGGCAGGAGTCTGTGAGGTAGGGCTAGGGAGCAGAGAGCAGACGGGCAAAGAGCAGGCAAGAAGAGAGCAGATTGGAAGAAAGCCGAGAGCTCGGGGTCAGAGAACTGAGGGGCAGAGAGCTCAGGGACAGAGGATTGAGGGAAAGAGAGCTGAACGGCGGAGAGCCTAGAGCTCAGGGACAGAGAGATAGTGACAGAAATCAAAGAGTTGTGGGACAGAGAATGGGGGGATCTTAAGCAGGGGGAGCAGAAAGTGGGAGGGCAGAACCTGGTGGGCCAGAAAGTGGGGGGAGTGGGCTAAAACTGAGGACTTGGAGCTGAGGGGGAGGGAGATTAGTAGTACAGATCTAAGGATCCAAAGAACAGCGGGGCAGAGTGTGGGAAGCAGAGAGGAGGAGGCAGACAATAGGGGGAACAGAAAGGGGGGCAAAAAGTACGGAGACAGAGGTCAGGAGCGAAGGCAGATGAGGGGCAGGCAGTGGTGTAGCAGATAGCAGAGGGACAGAGAGTAGAGGAGTAGAGGGCAAAGGGGCCGAGTGGCAGAAACCTTGGGGGATAGATAGCCAGGGAGATGGAAAGTTGGAAGGATAGAAAGCTGGGCAAACAGAAAGCTGGGTGTCGGAGAGCAGAGAGCTGGGGGCAGAAAGCAGAGAGTTGGGGGGCAAGAGATGAGAGAGCTGGGGGGCAGAGAGCTGGGGAACAAAGAGCAGAGAATTGGGTATAGGATAAATAGCTGGGAGATGGCACATATGGCTGCAGGCAGAGAGCTGGTGGCAGAGAGTTGGGGTTAGAGAGCGGGTGGCAGAGAGTGGATGTTAGAGAGCAGACATCTGATGGGTAGAGAGCCCGGGTGCAAAAATCAGGGAAGGCAAATAGAGCAGGGAGACAGAGAAGCAGGGCAGGGAGTCTAGGGGCAGAACGGCATAGGGCAGTGAGCAGAAGGCCAGAGAAGAAAAGGGAAGAGAGCAAAAAGCAGAGAACGAAAGGGCAGAGAACTGAGGAGCAGTGAAATGAAGCGATTGGAGGTGAGAGTTGAGAGGCAGAGGGAAGAGAGATGAGTGGTAGGGAGCTGAAGCTAAGACACAGAGACCTGAGGGTCAGAGGGAATAGAGTTGAGGGACAGAAAACTGAGGGCTGGAGCACAGGGAAGTGAGAGCTGAGGGGCAGAAAGCAGGGAGACAGAGATTCAGAGAGCAGGTGGATAGAGAGCAGGGAGTCAGAGAACAAGGGCCAGAGATCAGAGGGGAAGAGACTCAAGGGGAAAAATTTGAGGGGCAGAGAACTGAAAGATACAGACCTTAAGGGCAGAGATCTGAGAGCTGAGGGGCTGAGAGTCAAGAGCTGTGTGGGGGGCAGGGGGGCGGGGAGGACGGGGGCAGAGGGACAGGGAGCAGAAACTAAAGGGGCATGGAGTAGAGAACTGAGAGGCAGGGCAGGAAAGCAGGGGACAGAGAGAAGGGGGTCAGGGAAGTGAGGGGCAGGGACCAAGGGGAGCTGATACCCGGTGGCAGAATGCTGAGGGGTGCAAATCTGTGGATCCAGAGAGCTACCGGCAGAAAACATAGAACCGGGGGGCTGAGAGCTGGGTTTTAGAGTCTAGGGGGGCAGAAACTCTGGGGACAGAGACAAGGGTGGAAGAGACCACGAGGGAAAAGACCAGGGGGTAGAAAGTAGTGGGGCAGAATGCAGACGGTAAGAATGCAGATGGGCATAGGGACAGGGAGCTGAGAGCAAAGGGGCATGGAGCCGAGAGCAGAGGGGAAGAGAGCTGATCGCAGGGTGGAAGGAAGGTAGAGAGCAGAGGGGAAGGGAGCATTCATTCATCCATTCAAGCGTATTTATTGAGCGCTTACCGTGTGCAGAGCACCGTACTAAGCACTCGGAAAGTGCAATTCATCTACAGAGAAAATCCGTACCCAACAACAGGCTCACAGTCTAGAAGGGGGGAGATAGCAGAAAACAAAGGCTAAGAGAAAGGAGGGCTGAAGGGTAGGGCGAAGAGAGCTGAGGCACAGCAGGGCAGAGGGGTAGAGGAGCAGAGGGTTGAGAAGCAAAGGAGTGGAAAGCAGAGGGGTAGAAAGTAGGGGGCATTCATTCATTCTATAGTATTTATTGAGTGCTTACTGTGTGCAGAGCACTGTACTAAGAGCTTGGAAAGTACAACGTCATCAACAATCCGTACTCAACAACAGGCTCACAGTCAAGAAGGGTGGAGACAGACAACAGAAAGCAGAGGGAAAGAGAAAGGAGAGACGAAGGGTAGGGGGTAGAGAGCTGAGGGGCAGCGGGTCTGAGAAGCAAAGGAGCAGAAAGCAGAGGGGTAGAAATCAGGGGGCATTAATTCATTCATTCAATAGTATTTATCGAGAGCTTACTGTGTGCAGAGTATTGTACTGAGATGTGGGGGGGGGGGGGGGTTAAGGAGTGGGGAGATGTGCCCAGAATAATTTTTTTAAGAAAATGATCTGGGTAGAAGATTGAAGGTTGAAGGCAGGGCAGTAAAAAAGAAGGCTTGGGCAGCAGTCAGAGAAAGGAAATCTACGGGAAGAAGGTACTATATTGCAATTAATTCATTCATCCAGTAGTATACATTGAATGTCTGCTGTATTCAGAGTACTATACTCTATGCACTTACTGTGGTTGTTCTCACTACGAGCTAGCTTCTGGGGCAGAGAAAAAATAACCAGAATGGAAAGAGTACCTTTTTCACACAGAACTCATAGTCAATGAAGGAGGCAGGACAAGAATTGAATTCCCCTTTTACAGGAAACAGGCCCAGAGAAGTTAAGTGACTTGGTCAAGGTCACCCAGAAGACAAGTGGCAGAACCAGGATTTGAACCCAAGTTTCCTGTCTCCCAGCCCTGTGCTTGTTCCAATAGGCCACATTGTCTCCCTTGTCTCCAAGCTGTGACGTCCTCTGGAAGACGGGGAAAAGCAAGTTGAACTGATATATTGACACAACTGTTTTTCACTTTCTGAAGCCAGAATCAGAGCCAGAGCTATGCTTTTCTAACATGCCTTCCTGTTGGTGAGCAGGGCCTACAAGATCCACCTAGGATCTGTCTCAATAAAGAAGTCCCCATTTGGACTCTCATGATACCGGGCCTACCCTTATGACTAATTACCAAAGAACGACTGCCTCTCACCTCGGCATGTCCAAATTGAGAATCAGATTGATTTGGCCAAATTCCAAACCTCAGATTGGAAAGCTCAGCTCAACTCTTTCCGTATGCTTTGGCATGGTAGACTCTGCTTATTTTCAACAAATCTTTTCTAAAAGGCAAATGTGAGTCTGTGAATGGTTGATTTGGTTAGAATATGTTATTTGGCTCATTTCAATCAGGATGTTGACAATGCTTCACTGGCATGCCTTGATTTCAAGCGGAAAGTCGAATCCTTACAAGAAGAGTTAGTCTTCTTGAAGAAACTTCACGACGAGGTAATGGACTTCCTCTTAATCAGGGAATGTAAATTAAGCCGATCTTGTCAGGGAAGCAAGCAGGAACTTGATCTTCTCTACTTATTCTTCACCAGGAAATCCAGAAGCTGCAAGCCTGGAATCAGGAACAGCACATCCAAATCGATGTGGATGTAGCTAAGCCCATTCACACTGCTGCCCTGTGTGATGTTCTCAAGCAGTACCAGAATGTGGCTGCAAAGAACCTCCATGAAGCTGAAGAATGGTACAAATCCAAGGTGTGACTCCAGGGGAAGGTGTTCCTTGAGAGCGGGACCCTAAGCCTAGTCCCTAAACGAGCTCTCTGGGGATTAAACCAAACAGTTGGCATCGGTCACCCATCTGGAGAGGGGGTGCAGGGATTGGGGGTACGGTGCATGCATGAATACACTCACTTTATCAAACCGGCAGTCAGAGGGTAGGGGCTCCCTTTGGGAGCATATGTGGCATGCGCAGGACTCACCTATTTCCCTAGATGGGTTTCTCAGGACCACGCTGTATGCTACGGGAGGTGGCCCTGGCGACTGTAGGAAAGTGGAATAGGGAATTCATTGGTGATCCAGCTTTCCAGTAGACAGCTGACTGGTCCTCTGTCCTCTTGGGACCAAGGGGCTACGATCCACCCTTGGGTTGAGATGTCCACTGTGAATGTTTTCTCAACAGTTTGCTGACCTCTCTGAAGCTGCTAATAGGAACAATGATGCCCTGCGCCAGGCCAAGCAGGAATCAAATGAGTATCCCTGGTAGGTCCAGTCTCTCACATGTGACGTGGATTCACTGAAAGGGACTGCGAGTACATGCTGGAGGGTGTGGGTGTGGGGGATGAAATACCACAGGTCCGCTGTGTTGGCTGAAGTTGGCATTGTAGGAAATTCTCCCCTTTGCTTGGTGATGGCTAACTTAACACCAACAATGGGCTTTGCTCTAATATCCTAGCCTCCTAAATTGGCATCCCGCCCCTTCTATGAGGACACCCAACAGACATTTTAAACAGGACTATTTAAACCATTTGCCCCATGAACACATATTTCCATAATCCCAAATGTGTTTCTAACCAAAGTAGAAAGCATCGGCAATCAAAACTACTGATTAAATTCAAGTTTGAAACAAAAGAAGTTTAGGTTTTTAACCAAGTGTTAAGCTAGCATGAAAGACCAGATAATTCCTGAACCACACCTCTGGGCCCCGTGTCTTTGATTATTTCTGCTTGACTGACTGTGAGAGACTGGACCTACCACCGATACTCATTTGATTCCTGCTTGGCCTGGCGCAGGGCATCATTGTTCCTATTAGCAGCTTCAGAGAGGTCAGCAAACTGATGAGAAAATATTCACAGTGGACATCTGAACCCCAGGGTGGATCACAGCCCCATGATCCCAAGAGGACAGAGGACCAGTCAGCTGTCAACTTGGAACACAATGTTTCATTCTTCTGTCCATGATTACTTGGAATAGTCAATTGGAACGTGGCTTAAGAATGCTTCTGCAAGCGTTTGGACATACACTTTAGAGAAGCAGCGTGTCTCAGTGGAAAGAGCGTGAGTTTAGGAGTCAAAGGTTATGGGTTCAAATCCCAGCTTCACCAGCTGTCGGTTGTGTAACTTTGGCCAAGTCACTTAACTTCTTGTGCCTCAGTTACCTCATCTATAAAATGGGGATTAAGACTGTGAACCCCCCTTGGGGCAACCTGATCACCTTGTAACCTCCCCAGCGCTTAGAACAGTACTTTGCACATAGTAGGTGCTTAATAAGTGCCATTATTATTATTATTATCTGGCACCATGTTCATGTTGAGAAACCTCTGCCTCTCCATGGACCACAGAATGGGGCCAAACTGGTTTGGGCAGCATTGCTCGGGGCACCAGATCTTTCATGAGGTCATAGCCAAGCTCCTACTCTTCTCTTGCAGAACGAATCACTGGAGCGCCAGATGTGTGAGATGGAGGAGAACTTTTCAGTTGAAGCTGCTAACTACCAAGACACTATTGGCCGCCTTCAGGATGAAATCCAGAACATGAAGGAAGAGATGGCTCGCCACCTGCATGAATACCAGGACCTGCTGAATGTCATGATGGCACTGGATAATGAAATAGCCACCTACCACAAACTGCTGGAGGGGGAGGAGATCAGGTATGTAGGGGAGAGGAGTGGGAGGTATAATCAGGCAAGGTGATCTACTGGGTCAAACTAGAGTAATTCCATCACTCACACAGTTGCTACTAAAGCAGGGGTGGTTGTCACACCACGCAAAGGGTGACTGTGGCCCACATGGTGTAGTGTATAGTGCATGGTCCTGAGAGTCAGAAGGCCATGGGTTCTAATCCCAGCTCTGCCATTTATCGGCTGTGTGACCTTGGGCAAGTCATTTCTCTTCCATGTGCCTTTATTACCTCATCTGTAACATGGGGATGGAGACTGGGCCCCACATGGAACACCTCGACTTGCTTTTATCCTCCCAGTTCTTAATACAGTGCCTGACAGATAGTAAGCACTTATCAAATAACATGATAATAATAATAATAGAATGTGCTGAAATTTAGACTTTTTAACCTGAGTAGCCGGT
This sequence comes from Tachyglossus aculeatus, assembly GCF_015852505.1. NCBI lineage: Eukaryota > Metazoa > Chordata > Mammalia > Monotremata > Tachyglossidae > Tachyglossus > Tachyglossus aculeatus. The sequence goes on along the minus strand of NW_024044838.1, from coordinate 4,202,731 downwards.
CACATGATTTATTAGGACAAAAGGAACTAGTCAGAATCAAGATGTACCCTGACTAAATCTACCCCACAATTCCTGAATTGTTTACTCTGCTAAATACCAATGTTCTCATTGACTTGATCATTGACTACCCCTAGGCTTGTAACTGTTTATTTTTGTGGGCAACAAAGTTGATTAAACTTTTTTTTACTTATTACTGCCAAAAAATCCCTATTTTATGAATAGCTATTCACTTTTGTAATCAATAGTTCACACAGCCTGTGTACATGGATTGCTGATCATGAAGTCAATACATGGATTGTATTGTGTGTACAGGGATTGCTGATCACGATCATGAAGCCAATGTTGGCAACTTTTGAAACCTCCAAAGGCACTGAGATGGTTCCTGGTGATACAGAAAGATTCTCAACAGGAGTAAAGACAAGACTCTTAATCCTGTGTAGAGAACTCACGGGTGATATGCAGGGACCATTAAACTCACATTTTGACAAATTGCTATTCTCATCTTTCAGAAACCAACGTTGACTCCCACCCTCTGGTGGACACCCATTCCAAAAGAACACTCCTTATCAAGACTGTTGAAACTATGGATGGACAAGTATTTGAATTTCTTAAATCAAGGGGCTGGAGTCGGGGGGAAGAAGAGGGGTCTGCAGAAAGAAATGAAAGGCCTATGTGCCACCGTCAATATGCCCCACACCCAGCCAGGGATTACGGGAAAGGACTCTCACTAGTTCAGTTCCCAGGACTAGCTGGGAAGGGCAGGCATGCTCAGAGGGACATCTTACTTACCCTCACACGTCTCTTATCCCTGTTTCCAGTACCCATACACATACAAACATTTTGACTCTCTGTAAGTCCAGGCAGTCGACCCTGGCCTGACCCTGAAGATCATTCCCTCACCTCACTGATAGGTCCCCAGGATATACCCTACTGATCGTCACTCTACAGGGCCAGTGCCCTATACGGGCAGCCAGCCTTTGCACCCCAGTGTCCCTGGAGCATATAGTTCATATTAATGCATCCCCAGACAACTAAAGGTAATTGGGGGTCATCCAAATACGTTCCCTAGGAGGTAGGAAGACCACAGCATTGTTGGGTATTCTTGAGTTGGATGCCCTGGGTAGCCTCTAGTTTCGGGCTGGATTCCAGATTCCTTTTGGCCTCTCCTGCACTGAATATGCTTCTGAAATGTGAATAAGCGTTTGGTAGACCCTACTGCCTGAAGGGCCTCTTGGAACCACTGGCATTTTCAGTGTCTTGTGGGCAGCAGCTCATGCCTGCATTTGAGCCTCTGACTGTCCCTCAACCCTGCACCCTTCCTTGTGGGAAACAAAGCTGTCATAATGGAGAAACCAAGCTTCACTAAAGGAAAATGAGGTTCTGAAGGTAGCACCAGGGTAACATGCTTGAGTTATCTGATTAGGTTTCCAAATCTCATACCTCTGCCATCAGACACTTTTTCACTCATTACCTGGTCCTTCTCCTCAACTTGCTGTTTACAGGTCATCAACGAAACAACCCAACACCGTGATGATTTAGGGTGAAAACATGCATCAATGCCCAGTGCAGCAACACATTACCAGCAAGCCAAAGAATTTGACCAAGTCCTAAAACAGCTTTCAAATGCCTTCTGCAGTTTTTCAAGAGCGCAAGACCATCCTGTATAGGTAGAAAGAATAGGTTTGAAGTCTTATGAACACATACCTCTAACTCGTATCTGCCCCAGCATTTAGTTCAGTGCCTGCCACAGAGTAAGCATTCAATAATAATAATAATGATGGCATTTATTAAGCGCTTACTATGTGCGAAGTACTGTTCTAAGAACTGGGGAGGTTACAAGGTGATCAGGCTGTCCCACGGGGGGGCTTAGTCTTAAGCCCTATTTTGCAGATAAGGTAACTAGGGCGAAGAGAAGTTAAGTGACTTGCCCAAAGTCACACAGCTGACAATTGGCAGAGCTGGGATTTGAACCCATGACCTCTGCCTCCAAAGCCCGTACTTTTTTCCACTGAGCCACACTGCTTCTCAATTAATGATATTTAACAAATACCATGAGAGGAAACTTTATCTGTATGAAATCTGTTGGTGGTAAGAGCATTATCCTGTTGATAAAATTACCCACTTTTAGTACTGTTGTTTTTATTATTATGTGGTATAATTATTTAAATTTTGATATTTGTTAAGCACTTCTTATGTGTCAAGCACTGCACTACGTGCTGAAATAGAAGCAGGATAATCAGGTCAGACACAGTTCCCGAACTAGATGGTACTCACCAGTCTAAAGGGAAGGGAGAGAAGGTATTTTGAGGCTTTTTAAAGGTATTTGTTTGTTAAGCACTTACTATGTGCCAATCCCCATTGCACAGATGAGAAAACGTGACAGCTGGAGTCACGGACATGTGGCGATAGGTTGAAGGGCTTAAATTAAATGTCTCCTACTGGAAAGAAGACAAGACATGAAGTCACAAAACCTGGCCTCTAATCTTGGCTCCGCTTGCTATTTGTGAGCTCGGGCAAGTCATTTAACTTCTCTAGGCCTCGGTTTCCTCATGTGTAAAATGGGGATAAAAGTGGATAAAAGCCCTGCTCTCTCTCTCTCTTCTGAACCCAGTGTAGGATGGGAACTATGTCTGACATGATTGTCTTGTATTTTTTAATTGTATTTGTTAAATTCTTACTATGTGTCAGGCACTGTTCTATGCACTGGGGTAGATAGAAGGTAATCAGGTTGGACAATATCCATGTACCGCATGGGGCTCATTTTACAGATGAGGCAACTGAAGTGCAGAGAGGTGAAGTGATTTGCCCAAGATCACACAGCAGACACGTGAAGGTACCAGGTTTAGAACCCAAGTCCTCCTGACTCCCAAACTGCTTGGCAAATAGTGAATGTTTAACAAATTCCACAATAATTCTTACTATAAAAGTAATATGGGGCCATATCTTTGCCAGGCTTTATAATCTTCTATATTCCCCAGTGCTAGTACAGTTCTTAGCACATAGTAAGTACTTAACAGATGCTCTAATTATTATATCACCATCAACATCAATGGTATTCTTTGAGCACTTACTGTGGGCACAGCACTGTAGTAAACGGCTGGTAGACACATTCCTTGCCCACGATGAGCTAAAAGTCTACAGGGGAAGACAGACATGAATGTAAAAAAATAATACATAATTCATAGATGTGTACATAAGTGGTAAGGGTTGCCCTGAGGTCACAGATCCGAGGGCTTAGAAATGAGGAAGGGAAAGGGAGGAGGGAAAATGAAGGCTTAATCAGGGAAGGCCTCTTGGAGGAGGTGTGTCTTCAGTAAGGCTTTGAAGGTGGAGAGAGTGGGAGTCTTGAGGGGAAGGGAGTTCCAGGTGACGGGGGAGATGTGAGAAAGGGAACGGCGGTGAGATAGATGAGATCTGGGCACAGTGAGTGGTCTGGCGCTAGAGGAGCAGAGTGTGCAGGCTGGGCTGCAGTAGGAGACCCATGAGGTGAGGTAGGGTGGGGCGAATTGACTACACGCTTTAAAGCCAATGGTGAAGGGTTTCTGTTTGATGCAGAGGTGGATTGGCAACCACCAAAGGTTCCAGAGGAGTGGGGAAAACATGGTCAGAACCTTTTTGTAGAAGCATGATCCGGACACCAGAGTGAAGTACAGATTGGAGTGGGGAGAGACAGGGGGCAGGGAGGTCAGTGAGGTGGCTGATGTAGGATTCAAGGCCCGGTGTGTAGGAGGGTCCCAGAGGCTGACTTTGGGGGGATGGGGAAGCGGCGGGGCTGGGGCGGGGAGATAAAATGGGTCCCGGACTCTAGGAGTGTGAGCTGGAAACTCACCATTCGGCCCCTCAAAAGAGCCCCGTGAGGACAGAGGAGGAGGAGGAGGAGGAGAAGGAGAACAAGAACAAGACGGACATGCTCCGCCTTACTCAACACCGGTCCCTCATCGCTGTCACCAATGCCTGGGGTCTCACGGGCGCCATCCTCTGGCTGATTTTCTGCGGGCTGGTCGCCGTCGACCAGTTCTTCTGTGAGATTCCCGCCCTGCTGGCCCCTCTCCTGCAGCCCCGTTCGGGCCAACGAGGCGATGGTCTTCGTGGCCGACATCGCCCTGGCCATGGAGGACTTCCTGATGACCTGCCTCTCTTACAGCTTCATCGTAGCCGCCATCCTCCGCATCCGTACGTCCGAGGGCAAGAGGAGAGCCTCCACCTTCTTCCCCCACCTCTTCGTGGTCTCCCTCTACTATTCTCCCGTCATCTACACTTACGTCCGGTCCGCCGCCTCCTAATCCTTCGACAGGGACAAGGTGGTGGTGGTCACGCCTACACTAAACCTCATCGTCTACAGCCTCCAAAACAGAGAGATCCAGGCGGTCGTCTGAAAACCTTTCTCCTCCCTGAAGCACCTATAATAATAATAATGATTATCATTAATATTGTGGTACTTGTTGAGAGTTTACTGGCTGCCGAGCGCTATTCTAAATTCTACGTTGATCAGGTTGGACACGGTCCCTGTCTCACATGGGGCTTCCACTCTTAATCCCCATTTTACATCTAGGGAACTGAGGCCCAGAGAAGTGAAGTGACTTGGCCAGGGTCACACAGAGGACATGTATCAAAGCTAGGATTAGAACCCACATCCTTCTGACTCCCAGACCCGGACTCTATCCACTAAGCCCCACTGTTTCTCCGCTTCTTCCACTAATGAGGAGCGAGATTCCTCCACCGCCCCCTCCAGTAATAATAATAACAATAATGATGATAATAATGATGATAGTTTTTAGGCACTTACTACGTGCCAGGCACCGTACTAAGCGTAGGGGAGTATACAAACAAAGTCTCTGTCCCACTTGGTGCTCACAGTCTCAATCCCCATTTTACAAATTAGGTTACCGAGGCCCAGAGAATGATAATACTAAAACCTGTGGTGCTTGTTAAGCACTTCCTATGTGCTAGGCACTGTACTAAGCAGCTGGGGTTGATACAAGCAAATCGGATTGGACGCGGTCCCTGTCCCACATGGGGCTCACAGTCTTGATAGCTATATTACAGACGAGTTCACTGAGGCTCAGAGAAGTGAAGTAACTTGCCCTAGGTCGCACAGCAGATGAGTGGCAGAGCCGGGAGTAGAACCTGGGCCTGTGCTCTATCCACTATGCCACGCTGCTACATAGAGGAGCATAAGGGACAACTAAATATTTTCCCACCCTAATCCCTTGGAGTCCATGGAAGAGGATGGAGATACATGCTGACCATTAGAATAATAATAATGATGGTATTTGTTGAGCTCTTACTGTGTGTCAAGCACTGCTCTAAACGCTGGGATAGATACAAGGAAATCAGTTTGTCCCACGTGGGGCTCACAGTCTTAATCCCGATTTTACAGATGAGGTAACTAAGGCACAGAGAAGTTAAGAGACTTGCTCAAAGTCACACATCTGATTAATGGCAGATCCGGGTTTAGAACCCCCGAACCTGTGCTCTTTCCACTAAGACACGCTGCTTCTCTATAACTGTGTTCTCTGTTAAGCGCTTACTATTTGCCAAGCACTGTTTTAAATTCTGGGGTAGGTTCAAGGTCATCAGGTTGTCCCACGCGGGGATAACAGTCTTAATCCCCATTTTACAGGCGAGATAGCTGAGGCACAGAAAAATTAAGTGGTTTGCCAAAGGTCATACAGCTGATAAATGGCGGAGTTGGGATTAGAACCCACGATAAGGACTGAACTCCTTATCTTCCCTCCCAAACCCTGCCCTCTTCCTGACTTCCTCCTCACTGTAGATGGCACTTCATCCTTCCCGTCTCACAAGCCCGCAACCTTGGTGTCATCCTCGACTCTGCTCTCTCGTTCACCCCTCACATCTAGTTTGTCACCAAAAACAGCAAGTCTCACCTCCGCAACATCGCCAAGATCCACCCTTTCCTCTCCAGCCAAACCACGACCTTGCTGTTTCAATCTCTCATCCTATCCCGACTGGATTACTGCGTCAGCCTCCTCTTTGATCTCCCATCCTCCTGTCTCTCCCCAATTCAGTCTATACTTCACGCTGCTGCCCGGATCATCTTTGTGCAGAAACGTTCTGCGCATGTTACTCCCCTCCTCAAAAATCTCCACTGGCTACCAATCAACCTATGCATCAAGCAAAAACTCCTCACTCTCGGCTTCAAGGCTCTCCATCACCTCGTCCCCTCCTACTTCACCTCCCTTCTCTCCTTCTACAGCCCAGCCTGCACTCTCCGCTCCTCTGCCGCTAACCTCCTCAATGTACCTCGGTCTCGCCTGTCCCACCGTCGACCCCCGGCCCACGTCCTCCCCCTGTCCTGGAATGCCGTCCCTCCGCACATCCTCCAAGCTAACTCTCTTCCGCCCTTCAAAGCCCTAGTGAGAGCTCACTTCCTCCAGGAGGCCTTCCCAGACTGAGCCCCCTTTTTCATCTCCTCCTCCCCATTCCCCCAGCCCTACCTCCTTCTCCTCCCCACAGAATCTGTATATATGTTTGTACAGATGTATTACTCTATTCATTTTACTGGTACATAATTACCATTCTATTTATTTTGTTAATGATGTGCATCTAGCTTTATTTCTATTTATTCTGATGACTTGACACCTGTCCAGATGTTTTGTTTTGTTGTCTGTCTCCCCCCTTCTAGACTGTGAGCCCGTTGTTGGGTTGGGACCATCAATATAAGTTGCCAACGTTTACTTCCCAAGCGCTTGGTACAGTGCTCTGCACACAGTAAGCGCTCAATAAATACGATTGAATCCATGAATAAATGAACGATCTCTGACTCCCCCCGACCAAGCCCGGGTTCTTTCCTCCAAGCCAAGCTTCTTAGCTCACCCACCTCACCTCAACAAGACTGTCAGCCCGTTGAGGGCAGAGACTTTGCCTTCTTCAGGTCATCTACCCCTTCCTCAGCCACCCTGCTTTGGGCACTCCAAAATCACTTTCTGTTCACCAGCCCGAGGGCCTGAAGAGTGCAAGTGATAATTTCCATATCCGATGACAAACGACGAGAAAATTTATATATTTGATATCCTATGTGAGAGCCTCATCACGTTTGCACCCACATTCTCCTGTAGTCCTTTTGAACACCACTATTTCCATATGTGATTGTATTGGCCATCTCTTCGTCCTGTCAGCAAATTAATAAATGGCACTGTTAAGCGCTCGCTAGGGGTCGAGCACTGTCCTAAACGCTAGGATTGGTAGAAGCACCTCAAGTTGGACACAGTCCCTGTCCCACAATATTAATGATAATGGTATCTGTTAAGCACTTATTAAGTGCCAAACCCTGTTCTAAACGCTGGGGTAGAGATGAGGTAACTGAGCCCCAGAGAAGCAAAGAGACTGGCCCAAGGTCACATGACAGGCAAATGACAGAGCCGTGATTAGAACCCAGGTCCTCTGACCCCAAAGCCTGGGCTCTTTCTACAAGTCCACACTGCTTAGCACTGCTCACTGCATGTCTGCCATCCCCTTTAGAGTGGAAGCTCCTTGAAAGCAAGGATCAAGTTTTCTACCTCTATTCTACTCTCCCAAATGCTCAGTATAGTGCTCTGTACCCACTAGGTGTTCAATTAAAACTACTAGAGTGTAGGTCCGGGATCTGATCTTCTACCTCTATTCTACTCTCCCAAGTGCACGGTAGAGTGCTCTGGACACAATAAGTGCTCATCCTATTAAAGTGTAAGCTTCTTGAGGGTAATGAGCCATTCATTCATTCATCCAATCGTATTTATTGAGCGATTACTGTGTGCAGAACGCTGTACTAAGCGCTTGGAAAGTACAGTTCAGCAATAAAGAGAGGCAATCCCTGCTCACACTGGGCTTACAGTTTAGAAGCAGGGATACAGACATCAAAACAAGTAAACAGGCATCAATAATATCAATATAAATAAATAGAATTATAGATCTATACACATCAAAACAAGTAAACAAGGATTAATGTAAATAAATAGAATTATAGATATGAACATATGTACCCAAGTGCTGTGGGGCCGGGGGAGGTAGAGCAAAGGAAGAGAGGTGGGGTGATGGGAAGGGGAGAGGGAGCTGAGGAAAAGGGGGGCCCGATCTTCTTCCTTTATTAGACCCTCCCAAAAACTTAGTACAGCCTAGCTGCAAGACCACGGGCTTGGGAATCAGATGTCGTGGGTTCTAATCCCAACTCCACCATTTGTCTGTTGTGTGACCTTCGGCAAGCCACTTCACTTCTCTGTGTCTCAGTTACCTCACCTGTAAAATGCTATTGATGCCTGTCTACTTGTTTTGCTGTTTTTCTCCCTCTTCTAGACTGTGAGCTCGTTGCTGGGTAAGGATTATCTCTATCTGTTGCCGAATTGTACTTTCCAAGAGCTTAATTCAGTGCTCTGCATACAGTAAGAGCTCAATAAATGTGATTTAATGAATGAAATGAATGAATAAAATGGAGATTGAGACTGTGAGCCCCACGTTTGACAGGGGCCTTGTTCAACCTGATTGCCTTGTATCTACCCCAGCGCTTAGAACAGTGCTTGGCATATAAAGAAGCAGCACGGCTCAGTGGAAGCAGCATGGGCTCGGGAGTCAAACGTTATGGGTTCAAATCCTGGCTCCGCCAATTGTCAGCTGTGTGACTTTGGGCAAGTCACTTAACTTCTCTGTGTCTCATTTACCTCATCTGTAAAATGGGGATTAAGACTGTGAGCCCCACGTGGGACAACCTGATCACCTTGTAACCTCCCCAGCGCTTAGAACAGTTCTTTGCACATAGTAAGTGCTTAATAAATGCTATTATTATTATTATTGTAGAGAAGCAGCGTGGCTCATTAGGAAGCCCGGGCTTGGGATATAGAGGTTATGGGTTCTAATCCCACTTCTTCTACTGTCAGCTGTGTGACTTTGGGCAAGTCACTTAACTTCTCTGGGCCTCAGTTACCCCATCTCTAAAATAGGGATTAAGACTGTGAGCCCCATGTGGGACAAGCTGATTAGCTTGTATCCCCCCAGTGCTTAGAACAGTGCTTAACAAATGTCATTATTGTTATCATTGATATTATTATCATTATTATTATAGTAAGCTCTAAACAAATACCATAATAAGTAGTAGTAGTTGTAGTAGCACAATCCTCTGTATATAGTAGGTGCTCAATAAATGCCATTGATTATTGACCCTGGGTCTTGTTTCTGTTTACTCTCCCAAGCATTTAGTGCAGTGCTTAGCACTCAAAAAGCACTCAATAAACACTATTGGTCATTGATTGATTTATTGATTGATTGACCAAGTGACGTATTGATCGATGCCAAGAAGCCCTGTCCACGAGAAACAGGGCATGGGTACAGCATACCGAGACTACAGCACTGAGCCCATTACAGGTTCGAAGTGAATATTGTCTGCCGCAGAGAGAATAATAATTATGGCATTTGTTAAGCACTTACTATGTGCCAAGCACTGTTCTAAGCGCTGGAAGCAGCATTGCCTAATGGATAGAGTACAGGCTTGGGAGTCAGAAGGACCTGGTTTCGAATCCCAGCTCCACTCCTTGTCTGCTGTGTGAGCCCCTTTAGACTGTAAACTCGTTGAGGAAGGAAAATATATCTGCAAACTCTATTATACTCTACACTCCCAAGCGTTTAGCACAGTGCTCTGCACATAGGAAGCGCTCAATAATTACTATTTACTGATTAACTGGTATAACCGAAGAGGCAAATCACCGTTTACAAAAACGTCAAGGAACGATGTGATTTCCAAAGAGCTGAGGAAGCTGATTTTTATTAATAATAACTTAGTAGATGTGTTTTACTATTAATATCAGTTCATAATAAATAATCTCATAACAATAATGATAGTAGTGGTATTTGTTAAGCACTTACTCTGTGCCAATCACTCTACTAAACATTGAGAGAAATATAAGATAATCAAGCTGGGCACAGTTCCTGTTTTACATAGGGCTTACAGGTTAAGTAGGAGGGATAATCCTTCAATCAATCAGTCAATCATATTTATTGAGCACTTCCTGTGTGCAGAGCACTGTTCTAAGCGCTTGAGAGAGTACAATATAAAAGAGTTGTCAGACACATTCTCGGCCCACAATGAGTTTATAGTCTAGGTTCCGGAATGAATCAATCAATGGTATTTATTGAGTGCTTACCGTGTGCAGACATTATACTAAGCGCTTGGGAGAACGCAATATAACAGAGTTGGTAGACATATTCCCTGACCACAAAAAGCTCACGGTCTAGAGGGGAGAACAGGCATCGAATCCCCATTTTAAAGATGAGGAAAATGAGGCCCTGAGCAGTGAAGTGACTTGCCCACGGTCATGCAACAGAAAGAGCTGGGATTGGAACCCAGAGCCCTGTACTAAGCGCTTTCCTTCCTGATGAACTTTCCCAAGTGCTTAATATAGTGCATTGCCAACAATGGGCACTTAATAAATACTTTTAATACCACAGAAGGGAACTGGACTCAGTGAATTCAATTTCAAACCTTTCCTAAAAAAAACCCATCTCCTCCAGGAAGACTTCTCAGACTAATTCCCAACCTTTCTTTCCAATATGTCTTTGCACTTTTGTACTTTTTTCCTTTCCTCAGCATATATGGCTATGCAATTTTTATAACGTTGTTTTTTATGGACCCAGGACCGTGCTATAAGTGCTGAGATGGATACAAGATAAACTGATTGGACACAGTCCTTGGACTAATATTCTAAGAGGGAGGGAAAACGGGTATTGTATCCCCATTTTACCAATGAGAAAACTGAGGCACAGAGAAGTTAAGGGGCTTTCCAAAAGTCACACAGCCAAAAATAGCAGTGCCAGTTCTCGAACCCATATCTCATGTCTTTCAGTCCTGAACTAGGCTAGGATTGGTAAAGTCACATCTGACAGTATCACAAAGGATAATCAGTCAAACAATCAATCAACGGAATGTATTGAGTGCTTACTGTGTGCAGAGCAGTGGACTAAACACTTGGGAGACTACAGCAAAACAGAGTTGGTAGTCACTGTTAAGCACTTACTATTTACCAGACACTGTACTAGCCACTGGGGTAGACACAGGCTAATCAGGTTGAGCCCGGTCTTAATCTCCATTTCATAGATGAGGAGACTGAGACACAGAGCTGTGCCTTGCCCAAGGTCACACAACAGACAAGAGGAGGAGGTGGAATTAGAACCCAGGTCTTTCCGACTGTCAGGCCCGGGCTATAGTCACTAGGCCATGCTGTTTTTCAAGTTCCTCCTCTCCCTCTCAGTCGGGGTGTGAGCTGGGGGGATCCCCTCTGAGAGAAAATATAATCCTTCCTGCTGGCCCACGGGTGCTGACAGGGCCAAGCGATCTGAGGAATTTGGAGGAGCAGGCAGGAAGCAGGCCCAAGAAGGAATCAGGATAAAGTCCAGCATTCTTTCACATCCGCTGTTCATTTCTCCCGCCTTTCCCTCCTCACTGTGTGAGAACCGGGCCTCCACGTGACTTGATTTCCCTCTAGGGACCAGGACTAAACTTTTCAGGTAGCTGCTGTCTTTTTTTTGTATTCTTTTCCCTCAGCCCTGGGCAGCCTCCGCCGAATGCTCCGTCAAAATGGTAGGCCCCTGAGACCTCGTTAGGAAGTCCACCCTCTTGCGTCTTATTAATAACTTCCTGAAGCGCTCCACGCGTCGCACTTTTAACGAGTCCACAAGAGACTCCCTGCAATGGGCAACGCTTGGTTGCTAATTTCCACCGAGCTCTTTTTAGCCTGGGAGAGCCAAGTTTCAGAGCAGTAGATAATGCTTCTGGTGGCTCTTGGGTTGCTGGGATGGAGGGAGAGAGGATGGGTCCCCGGTAGGGTAGCGGTGGGGGCAGAAGATGCTGACACCCTCTCCCCCCCCTCCCCGTCTCTGTTGTGTCCTAGGAGTGACCAGAGGCACAGTCCCAGTGGAGAGGAGGCCGAGGATGGAGTCGGCTGGGGAAATCAGCCAGCTTCATTCCTGATTGAAGCAAAGTCCTCCCGACTCTCAGCTCCCAGGCAAGCCTCTTCGGACAGTTTTCCTCAGCTGACTAGTTGGATTCTCGCCTAGGCCTCGAGGCTTCGTTAAAATGTTGTGGACGAGGTTATTGAAAACACACACATGCACACATATACATACATTTACATTTATATCCATACGTGCATAGCCCCAAACTAACACACACATACATAAACATGCTCACACACATACATGTTTGTGTTGTACATATATGCATATGTATGTTTGCAGCCATACATATGTGGAAACAATAACGATAATAATGATGATAATGGTATTTATTAAGCACTTATTACGTGCCAAGCATTGTTCTAAAAGCTGGAGTAGATACCAGGTAATCAGATTACTCACGTGTAGCTCATATTCTCAATTTTACGGATGAGGGAACTGAGGCACAGAGAAGTGAAGTGACTTGTAAACACATCCACAAGCACACATATGTATACACTATACACATTATAAATATATATATATATATATTTTTATACATGATATGCATATATCATGATGCTATTGATGACTGTTTACTTGTTTTGATGTCTGTCTCCCCCCTTCTAGACTGTGAGCCTGTTGTTGGGTAGGGATTGTCGTGGTTTAGTGGAAAGAGCCCGGGTTTGGGAGTCAGAAGTCGTGGGTTCTAATCCCAACTCTGTCACTTGTCAGCTGTGTGACCTTGGGCAAGTCACTTAACTTCTCTGTGCCTCAGTCACATCATATGTAAAATGGGGATGAAGACTGTGAGCCTTACATGGGACAACCTGATTGCCTTGTATCTACCCCAGCGCTTAAAACAGTGCTTGGCACGTAGTAAGCTCTTAAAAAATACCAACATTATTATTATTATTATTGTCTCTGTTGCTGAATTGTCCTCTCCCAAGCAATTAGTACAGTGCTCTCCACACAGTAAGTTCTCAGTAAATCCGATTGAATGAAATAAAATTGAATGAAATATAATTGAATAGCATATTTATATATGTTATATATATATGTTATATATATATATACATGTTGAGAACAAAATATATATATGCTTGCATATATATGCATATGTGCAAACATACACCCACAAGTATTTGGGCATACATGTATGTGTATATGTACCTAGATATGCATGCACACTCACAAGTCATGTGACGGCACTCACACATATGCATGAACACAAATGCAGATGTATAAGCACATTCTTATGCGGGGGAAGCAGCTGTGGCTTAGTGGAATGAGCCCGATCTTGGGAATCAGAGGTCATGGGTTCTAATCCCGGATCTTCCACTTGTCAGCTGTTTGAGCAAGTCACTTAATTTCTCCGTGCCTCAGTTCCCTCATCTGTAAAATGGAGATGAAGAACGTGAGCCCCAAGTGGGACAACCTGATTACCTTGCATCTCCCCCAGCACTTAGGACAGTGCTTGGCACATAGTAAACACTTAACATATACCATCATTATTATCATCATTACCTGCACTCTCACACATAATTATGCATACATACATGCACACTAGGGTGGCCATTCACCAAACATCTGTACATGACAAATTTGGTTTACAGCTGGTTTTTCCCCTATCCGATCAATGAATCGGCGTTGTTTATCCAGAGACGACTGTGTCCTTAGTACTGAGCTAAGCATTGAGCTTTGTACTGTACGAAGCATTCAACTGTAAGTACTAAGTACTGAGAAGAGTTCAAGAGGAGCAAGAGACACACTGCCTTGCCCTCAAGGAGCTTACAATATAATGGGAGGAGAGATCAAAAATATTTAAAAGAATAAAAGCCGAAGGAAAAATGAGGATTTAACAGGAAATGAGTCGGGATGAAATGGTTGAATAAAAAATTGAATAAGTGTAGGTATGTATAAGGATAAATATAACAATCAATGAAAATATACATGCATATGTATCAATCAGTTGATAGTATTTATATAATTTCTTCTCTGTACAGAGCACTGTACTAAAGGCTTGGGAGAGTCTCCTCCTCTGGAATGTTAAATTCACTGTGGGCCGTATGTGGGATATGAACTATTCCAACCAGATTAACCTGTATCTACCCCAGCACTTAGTACAGTGCCTGGTACTTAGGAAGCACCAGCAAATAACATTTAGGAAAAGCGAAAGCATGGAATCAGGATTTCAACCTTCCCTAATTGTGGCAAATATTCCCCACAATCCTCCAGGGAAACAAGCTTCCTGTGTTAGCCATTTTTGTGCTATTTGGAGCTACAAAAACACAATACACAATCGATCACTTGATGGCATTTATTGAGCACTTACCGAGTGCTAACACTATACTCAGTACTTTATTATTATTATTATTATTTTATCATTATGATATTGGTACTAAGCAGAGGGGTAGATACAACTAAATCAGGTGGACTCATTCCCTGCCCCACACTGGCCTCAGAGTCTGTTGCATTTTCTGCTTATTATGGTATTTGTTAAACACCTACCACGTGCCAGGCACTGTACTAAACTCTGGGGTAGATGCAAGATAATCGGATAGGAAACAGACCATGTCCTACATGGAGCTCACGGTTTTAATCCCCATTTTACAGATAGGTTAACTGAGGCACAGATACGTTAACTGGCTTCACTGTGTAGATGAGAGGGAGAACAGGGATAGAAACAGAGAAGCAGCGTGGCTTAGTGGAAGAAACACAGGCTTTGGAGTCAGAGGTCACGGGTTAAAATCCCTGCTCTGCCATTTGTCAGCTGTGTGACATTGGGTAAGTCACTTCACTTCTCTGTCCCTCAGTTACCCCATCTGGAAAATGGGGAATAAAACTGTGATCTCCGAGTATGTTGCTAATTTGTACTTCCCAAGCGCTTAGTACAGTGCTCTGCACATAGTAAGCGCTCAATAAATACAATTGATGATGATGATGATGGGACAACCCGATCACCTTGTAACCTCCCCAGTGCTTAGAACAGTGCTTTGCACATAGTACGCGCTTAATAAATGCCATTATTATTAATCCCCATTTTACAAGTAGGCTGATGCAGAGAAAAGTCAAGCGACTTGCCCAAGGTCACACAGCAGACAAGCGGAGTAACCGGGATTAGAATTCAGGTCCTCTGACTCCCAGACCTATGCTCTTTCCACTAGGCCAGGCTGCTTTAAATCCTTGAAGCACATATGAAAGTAGTGCTCATTACAGTGCTCTGCACACAGCAAGTGCTAAATAAATACGACTGAATGAATAGTAGGTCATAAGTTTCCTTCCCTCGAGAAACTTACAGTATAATGGAGATCCATGAGATCAATCTGTCACTGGCAGTTATTGAGCTCCTACTCGGTGGTAGGTATTGTTCTAAATGCTTGGAAGAGTACAAGACACTTGTCCCCGGCCCTCAAGAAGTTTAGAGGCCAAAGGAGATAACGTGCAATCAATTTTGCTCTTTTCATTCTATCCCAGACCTACTGAGTGCTAGACACTGCGCCAAATGCTGGGGAGGGTACACAAAAGAGTAGCAAAACACATAATAATAATAATAATGATAATAATAATAATAGTAATAATAATAATAATATTTGTTAAGTGCTCACTATATGCTAAGCACTGTTCCAAATGCTGGGGAAAATACATGGTAATCAGGTTGTCTCACGTGGGATTCACAGTCTTCATCCCCATTTTCCAGATGAGGTAGCTGAGACACAGAGAAGTGAAGTGGCTAGTATTCCATTCTTACACATAATCATAATATCATTATTAACAGTATCAGTATTAATATCATCATCAGCATCAACACTATGGCATTCATTAAGTGCTTACTCTGTGTCAAGCACTATACTAAGCACTGTGGTAGACACACACTAGACATGTCAGACACAATCCCTGCCCCAAATGGGGCTCAGTTCGAAGTAAAAGGGGCAACATGATTTGAATCTCCATTATATAGAACAAGAAACTGAAGCACAGATAAGTGAAGTGACGAGCCCAAGGTCACACAGCAGGCAGGTGGCAGAGCTGTGAGTAGAATCCAGGTCCCCTGACTTTCAGGCCCGTGCTCTATCCACTTGGCCACACTGTTTCTCTAAACCTGTCTATGCATTTATGTATAACTATCAATCAAGCCGGCAAGCAATCATATTTACTGAGCACTGACCGTGCAGAGCACTGTACAAAGCACCTGGGAGAGTACAGTAAGCTTAAATTCAACAGGGGAAGACAGACATTCAAATAAAGCATAGATTCAGTGTTCCTTTAATCCTTTATTCTGGATCCACCAGCTGTCAGCCCCTTTTGATCTGTTTCACTGACTAGAGTACTTGCTAAAGAGCGTACTATATGCCAAACACTGTACTAAACACTGGGGTAGACACAAACTAGTCAGGTCCCACATGGGAATCACAGTCCAAGTAGCAGGGAGAACAGGTATTGTACCCCCATTTTGCAGATGAAGGACCTGAGACATAGAGAGTTCATTTAACTCATATTTGCTGAACGCTTATCATGTGCAGAACACTGAACTAAGTGCTTGAGAGAGTCCGATGTAACAATAAACAGACACGTTCTTTGCCCACAACGAGCTTACAGTGTAGAGCTACACTCTTGAACTGCAGTCTAGAGACGAGAAGTGACTTGCCCAAGGTCACACAGCAAGTGGGGGGCGGAGCCAGGATCAGAAACCACTACGAGCTCGTTGTGGACGGGGAAAAGGTCTGCTTATAGTTATAGTGTACTCTCCCAGGTGCTTAGTACACTACCTTGCATGCAGTGCTCTGCACACAGTAAGCACTCAATAAATACAATTGGATGGAAGAAGGAATAAAAGGAAGTGCTCAATAAATGAACTGACTGAATGATTCATACTGAAGTCCTCTGACGTCCAGCTCCGTGAGCTTTTCACCAGGCCACCCTGCTTCCGAGGAGTGTAAGCTCCCCGTGGACAGGGAATGAGTCTTCTCTTGCATTTTATCGAGCGCTCAGTCCAGCGCACCTACTCCCGGGGGAGTCCATTCCATAGCCGTCCTATGGGTGCCAAAGAGATCCCAGCGGGCCTAACTTCTGTCTCAGCAACTTGACCTCCTCATTCCTCAGACTGTCGATGAGGGGGTTGAGGACTCCAAAAAGCATGCCCACGAGCATTTTGCTTCCTGGAGAGTGACCAAAAGATGGCCGGTTGTAGGTGATGATGGCGGGGTCGTAGAAGAGGCCGACGGCCAGCAGGCAGGAGGTGCAGATGGACCAGGTCCGGCGCTTCCCCTCGGCTGAGCGGCTCTTCAAGGTGGCGCCCGCGACGAGTACATAGGAGCCTAAAGTGATAGAGAAGGCGCCGATCCCGCCCACCGCCAGAGCGGGACAGGCCCGTCACCGGAGGGACGTCGCAGCAGTACTGGTCCACCAGGTTGGAGAGGCAGAAGGTCATCGTGAAGGTGAAGGACGCGTGCAGGGGAGAGTTGAGGAAGCGGGCCGGCCAGGCTCCTGCCGCCAGCGCGACGCACACTCTCCGGTCCATGAGAACAGCGTAGTGGAGAGGGCGGATGACGGCCAGGCGATGCTCAGAGGCCGTGACCGCCAGGAGAAAGACGTCCTTACCCTTCGGGGCCACCAGGAAATAGACTTGAAGGGCGCACCCGGCCAACGATATCGCCGGTCTCCAGAGGAGAGGCCCCGCAGTATCTTGGGCACCGCGGCCATGGGGCAGAAGACGTCCAGCAACGACAGGGTGGTGAGGAGGAAGTACATGGGCGTGTGGAGACGGTGGTAGCCGCGGAGGGCGAGGAGGAGGGCACCGTTGGCCAGGAGCGTGGCCGTGTAGACGGCACCAAAGGCCGCGAATCGCACCTCCAGCCGGTCTGACAGTCCCTTCAGGAGGAAGCCGATCACCCCGGTCCCGTTTTCCTCTGCCATCCGCGGGCGGTTAACTCAATCCGACCTTGGGCAGGAAGGACCTGGGTGCTAATCCCGCTCTTCTGCTGGGTTACCGCGGGCGAGTTGCTCCACTTCTCTGGGCTTCGGTTTCCTCATCTGTAAAATGGAGATTGGGACTGTGTCCTGTCTTACTATGTTGAACCTACCCCAGAGCTTAGGACAGTGCCCGGTACACGGTAAGTGCTTAATAAATACCCTAAAGAAAAAAAAAATATCCGTGGAGTGGGACAGGTCTGGGACTGGAAGTCAGATGACCTGGGTTCATACATTCATTCAGAGTAGGGACTGTCTCTATATGTTGCCAATTTGTACTTCCCAAGCGCTTAGTACAGTGCTCTGCACATAGTAAGCGCTCAATAAATACGATTGATGATGATGATGATTCAATCGTATTTATTGAGCGCTTAATGTGTGCAGAGCACTGTACTAAGCGCTTAGGAAGTACAAGTTGGCAACATATAGAGACGGTCCCTACCCAACAGCGGGCTCACAGTTTAGAAGGGGGAGACAGACGACAAAATAAAACACATTAGCAAAATAATGTAAATAGAATAAATATGTACAAGTAAAATAAATAAGTAGAGTGATAAATATGTACAAACATATATATATAGATAGATAGATAGATAGATAGATAGATAGATAGATAGATATACAGGTGCTGCGAGAACGGGAAGGAGGTAAGGCGGGAGGGATGGGGAGGGGGAGAAGGGGGAGGGGAAGGAGGGGGCTCAGTCTGGGAAGGCATCCTGGAGGAGGTGAGCTCTCAGTAGGGCTTTGAAGGGCGGAAGAGAGCTAGCTTGGCGGATGTGCGGAGGGAGGGCATTCCAGGCCAGGGGGAGGACGTTCTCCTCTGTCTCCTACTGGGACTCCTCTTCTGCCCTGTTCTGGCCCTCCTCCTCCAACCTTTCCTGGACCTCCTCCTCCGCCCGGTCCTGGTCTTCTTCCTCCTACTGGTCCTGGCCCTCGTACTTTTACTGGGACCTGGCCCTTCCCCTCCACCTAATCTTCATGCTACTCCTCCACTTTGTCCTGAACTTACTCATCTGTGCGGTCCTGGGGCTACTCCTCCACTCGATTCTGTCACTAGCCGTCTGGCGGGCACTGGCCTTACTCATTCATTCATTCAATCGTGTTTATTGAGCGCTTACTGTGTGCAGAACACTGTTCTAAGCGCTTGAGAAGTACAAGTTGGCAACATATAGAGAGAGTCCCTACCCAACAACGGACTCACAGTCTAGAAGGGGGAGACAGACAACGTTACAAAACAAAACATGCACAAAATAAAATAAATAGAATAGTAAATATGCACAAGTAAAATAAATAGAGTAATAAATCTGTACAAAAATATATAGAGGTGCTGTGGGGAGGGGAAAGAGGTAGGGCGGAGGGAGATGGGGAGGGGGAGTGGAAGAAGGGGGCTCAGTCTGGGAAGGCCTCCTGCAGGAGGTGAGCTCTCAGTAGGGCTTCGAAGGGAGGAAGAGAACTAGCTTGGCGGCTGTGCAGAGAGAGGGCATTCCAGACCTGGGGGAGGACGTGGGTCGGGGGTCGACGGCGGGACAGGCTAGAACGAGGCACAGTGAGGAGGTGAGCGGCAGAGGAGCGGAGGGTGCCGGCTGGGCTGTAGAAGGAAAGAAGGGAGGTGAGGTAGGAGGGGGCGAGGTGATGGAGAGCCTTGAAGCCGAGAGTGAGGAGGTTTTGCCTGATGGATAGGTTGACTGGTAGCCACTGGAGTTTTTTGAGGAGGGGAGTAACATGCCCAGAGCGTTTCTGCACAAAGATGATACGGGCAGCAGCATGAAGTATAGACTGAAGTGGGAAGAGACAGGACGATGGGATATCAGAGAATAGGCTGATGCAGTAATCCAGTAGGGATAGGATGAGAGATTGAACCAGCAGTGTAGCGGTTTGGATGGAGAGGAAAGGGCGTATCTTGGCGATGTTGCGGAAGTGAGACTGGCAGGTTTTGATGACGGATTGGATGTGAGCGGTGAACGAGAGAACAGAGTCGAGGATGACACCAGGTTTGCGGGCTTGTGAGACGGTAAGGATGGTAGTGCCGTCTACAGTGATGGGAAAGTGAGGGAGAGGGCAGGGCTTGGGAGGGAAGATAAGGAGTTCAGTCTTGGACATATTGAGTTTTAGATGGCGGGCAGACATCCAGATGGAGATGTCTTAAAGGCAGGAAGAGACACGAGCCTGAAGGGAGGGAGAGAGAGCAGGGGCAGAGATGTAGATTTGGGTGTCATCAGCGTAGAGATGATAGTTGAAGCCGTTAGAGCGAATGAGTTCACTGAGGGAGTGAGTGTAGATAGAGAACTGAAGGGGACCAAGAACTGACCCTTGAAGAAACCTTACAGTAAGGAGATGGGAGGGGGAGGAGGATCCCACAAAGGAGACTGAGAATGAACGGACGGAGAGATAAGAGGAGAACCAGGAGAGGACGGTGTCTGAGAAGCCAAGGTTGGATAGCGTGTTGAGGAGATGGGGGTGGTCCACAGTGTCGAAGGCAGCTGGAAGGTCAAGGAGGATTAGGATAGAGTCTGTGCGGTTGGATTAGGCACGAAGGAGGTCATTGATGACATTTGAGAGGACAGTTTCGGTGGAATGTAGGGGACGGAAGCCAGGTTGGAGGGGGTCGAGGAGAGAGTTGGCGTTGAGGAATTCGAGGCATCCGGTGTAGGCGACTCGTTCAAGAAGTTTGGAAACGAATGGTAGGAGAGAGATAGGGCGATAACTAGAAGGGTAAGTGGGATCAAGAGAGGGTTTTTTAGGATGGGGGAGACGTGGGCATGTTTGAAGGCAGAGGGAAGGAACCAGTAGAGAGTGAGTGGCTGAAGATTGATGTTATGGAAGGGAGGAGGGAAGGGACGAGAGATTTCATAAAATGAGAGGGAATAGGGTCAGAAACACAGGTAGCCAGAGTGGCACTTGATAGGGGGGAGGAGATCTCATCTGAGGATACTGCTGGGCAGGAGGGGAGAGTAGCGGAGAGGGTTGAGACCAGAGGGGTTGGAGAAGTGAAAGGAGTGACTTTGGGGAGTTCAGAACTGATGGAGTTAATTTTACTAATGAAGTAGGAGGCCAGATCGTTGGGGGTGAGGGAAGGAGGAGGGGGAGGAACAGGGGGCCTGAGAAGGGAGTTAAATATACGGAAAAGCTGACGGGGATGATGGGCATGGGTGTCAATAAGGGAGGAGAAATAGTTTTGTCTGGCAGAGGAGAGGGAAGAGTTAAGCAGGAAAGGATAAACCTGAAGTGAACGAGGTTGGCCTGGTGTTTAGACTTTCGCCAGCAGCATTCAACAGCTTGAGCATGAGCGAAGCAAGCAGACAGTGGCAGTGATCCAGGGCTGCGGCTTAGTGGTACGAGAACGGCGAAGGGAAAGGGGAGCGAGAGAGTCGAGCTGAGTAGAGAGCGTAGAGTTGAGAGCAGTAATCTGATCATCAAGATTAGGTAGAGAGGAAACGGAGGCGAGGGGGTGTGTGAGGCGCTCAGAAAGATGGATGGGCTCGGGAGAGCGGAGGTCTCTGTGAGGTAGCAATGTAGATTTACTGGGGACAGGAGAATGAGTGAGAAGGCAGGGGAGAAGTTTATGATCAGAGAGAGGGATTTCAGAGTTGGTGAGTGTGGAGATAGTCCAGCGGTAGGAGATGATGCCGAGGATGGTCGAGGATGTGACCATGTTGGTGAGTGGGCGAGGTGGGGTGGAGCAGGATGTTGGCAGCGTCAAGGAGAGATAGAAGGCGGGCGGCGGAGGGGTCACCATCCATGTGGATGTTGAAGTCTCCGAGGATCAGAGTGGGCATGGAAAAGGAGAGAAGGAGGGTGAGAAAGAGGTCACAATCGTTAAAGAAGTTGGAGGTGGGGCCGGGGTGGCGGTATATGACGGCTACAAGAATCTGGAGAGGGTGGTAGAGGCGAATAATGTGGGGTTCAAAGGCAGGGAAGGAAAGGGAAGGGGAAGGAGGCATAGTGTGAAAGCGACATTGGGGGACGAGAAGGAAACCGACACCTCCTCCTTTTCCTGTGAGTCTGGGGGAGTGGAAGAAGAAGAGGCCTCTACTGGAGAGAGCAGCAGAAGAGACCGTGTCGCCCGGAGACAGCTATGTTTCAGTTAGGGCGAGGAGGAGTGGAGAGCTGGAAAGGAACTGGTCCAGCATGAAAGGGAGCTTACCTATAATGGAGCGGGGGTTCTAAAGGCCACACTTGGCAGCAGCTGTGTAGGGAGGGGAGGGAGGGGGAAGAGTGCGAGAGGTGGGGAAGGTTTGGATTGGGATGAGTTTGTGGGGGCCTGCGCTGGGAGAGTGAGAAGAGGGGTGGCGATGAGAAAGGAGAACTGGGATGGGGTGTGGGCAGGGAGGAGGAGGGTGGCTGGTAGGGAGTAGTTGAGGGTTGGCGCTGGTACAGAAGGATCCTGGGTAGGAGTTGAGGGGTTGGGGTGATGGGGGTGAAAGGGAGGGAAAGAGCTGGGTGGGAGAGGGGAAGGGGAAGGTGAGGAATGGGAATGGCATTTGGGAGCAGGGGAATTGATAGTTCATGGTGAGGTCAGCAAGGTAAATGATAGCAGAGCGGGAGGTTAACAATTAAAATGCAGTAGCAATAATGCAGTAGCAATGATATGAGTAGGTGATATTTCAGAGGGTAGTTAACAATTAAAATGCGATGGAAATAATAAAATAGGCAGATGATAGTATCACAGAGAGTAGATAACAACTACTACATGATGGGAAAAAATAAGCAGACGATGACATCGCAGACAGCAGTTAACAATTAACATGCGATGGCAGTAAAATAAGCAGGTGATGACATCATTGAGAGACGTTAGCAATTAACAGTCGATGAGAATAATAAAATAATCAGACGATGACATCACAGAGAGCAGTTAACAATTAACATGCAGCAGCGACCATAAGATGGGCAGATGCTGTTCAAAGCAGAAGGATAAATTGTCCATAGGTCAGTCAAATCAGATAAAAGAGGTTAATGGCACGCAGAGTCCAGGGGCTCTTGGCAAAATTGTCTCGGAGGTGGAGGAGGATGGAGTCCTATGAATGGCAGCTCTGGAGTAGGGCGGAACTGTTAGGAGCGGAGATGCCTTGGGAGAGGAGTTAACAGCCAAATAGCATGGGTGGGCTGATTAGGTGCGAATGAGGTTGTCGTTAAAGTAACTTGGTGATAACAAGGGCCTTTTTCCCGGGGCAGGGGAGGCGGCGGTGGGTGGAGATCAGTCAGGTACTGACCGGGAAGGGGGGAGTGGGGGGCTCCTCAAAGACCGTCGCTGAAGGGGTGGGGGGGATGGAAGCAGTGGGACACAATGAATCACGGACAAGCAAGGGGATACAATAACCCATGAACAAGCAGGGGGACACAATGTGTCACGATCTAGCAGGGGGAATGCAATGTCTCACGATTCCAGTTGGCTACTTGGACAGAGTGGACGTGGCTTCGAGGCGTAAGTGTAGCGATGATGGGGTGGGTGGGGACCCAATCACAGGGTCGGGCGGGAATGAAGATGACCGGGTGCGGGATGGCCAGGAACCCGGCCGCGGGGCATAAGCGCCCGAAAGCAGGCTGCTCGAGGATGGACGGACGGGCTGACGGGGAGGGAGGGTGGGGGAGCCCCCACCCTCGCGGTGGTTTCCGGAGGACAGGATCCTTCCGGAAGCAGCGGGGACACGCGGTTTGATGGCGGGTGGTTGGGCCTATAGGGAACGGAATCCCGGGCTCCTATGGCCCTCCACCCAGTCTTGGCCCTCCTCCTCCGCCTAGTGCTGACCCTCCTCCTCTATCCGCTCATGGCCCTCCTCCTTTGTCCGACCCTGGCTCCCTTCCGCCTCCCTGGCCTGATCCTTCTCCTATGCCTCCTTGTGGTCTTCCTCTTCGGTCTGGTTCTGGCCCTCTTCCTCTAACCAGTCCTGGCCCTCATTCCCCATCCTATGCTGGCCCCACTCCTCCATCCTGTCCTATCCCTCCTCCTCTGCCGTGTCCTGGACCTTCTTCTCCTCCCAGTCGTGGCTCTCCTCCTTTGCTCGGGCCCAGCCCTGCTCCTCCATCCGGTCCTGGTCTTCCTCCTATGTCTGGTCCTGGCCCTCCTCCTCCTCTCGGTCTTGGCCCTCCACCTCGGCCCAGTCCTGGCCATCCTTCTCCTATGCCTGCTCCTGGTCCCCCTCTTCGGCCCGGTTCTGGCTCTCCTCCTCCATCTTGTCCTGGCCCTATTCCTCTATCCGTCCTAGCCCGCCTCCTCTGCCGGGACCCGGCTCTCCTACTTTACTTGTTCCTGGCCCTTCTCCTCCTCCCGGTCTTGGTCCTTCTCCTCGGACACATCCTGTTCTTCCTCTTCTGCCAGGTCCTGGCCCTCCCCCTCCATCTTGTTCTGGCCCTCCTCCTCTACCCCGTCATGGTCCTCTTCCTCCGCCCGTTTGTTGCCATTCTCCTCTACCCTGTCCTGGCCCTACTCCTCCACTCCATCCTGGCCTTCCTTCTCTGTCCAGTCCTGCCACTCCTCCTTTACTTTATCCTGGTCCTCCTCCACCGCCCGATGCTGGCTTTCCTCCTATAACGGTCCTGGCCTTCCTTCTCCGCCCGGTTCTGGCCCCCTTCCCCTAACTGATGCTGGCCCTCCTCCTCTTCCTTGTCCTGTTCTGGTCCTTCTCCTCCGCCCAGTCCTCTTCCTTCTCCTCCACTCGGTCCTGGCCCTCCTCCTCCACCTGGTCCTGGGCCTCTTCCTCTACTCGGACCTGGCGCTCCTCCTCCATCTGGTCCTAGCCCTCCTCCTCTATCCTAGCCCTCCTCCTCTACCCTGTCCTGGCCCTACTCCTCTACTCAGTTCTCATTCTAGACAGCGTACCCCTCCCCCTAATGTACAACCACTCCCATCATGCCCCGTGGCGATATCTGGCCGTGTCGAGAGGTGGGTGTAGTGGTAATGCCCCTGCCCCGACCTGCTCTTCCATGTTATGCTTCTTGGTATGCGTCTCTAGACTGCTGTCTCATCACTCTGGACGGGCAGGCCATTTTCCCAGGGTGTCTATCTGATTGGGAACAGTTCCCGCTTCGCACCCTTTAGTATTAGTGTAGTTTTGCGATGGGTTGCTTAGGTGAAGCCCCGTCGTACATGTTAGCCCTCTCTGTGTTCCCAGGTTGTAGCTATAAAAAAACTGATAGCGAGTTCATAGTCTGCAGCGGCTATATAAACCCCGCCCATAGCGTTGGGGGATTGTGGTGTGCTATTCAGGGCCCTGCAGCCAGCCAGGGCCTGTCTGTGAGTATACCTCCCCACAATAAACCTCTATAACTCGGCCAACTGGCGTGGTCTGCCTCCTTCTTCGGAATTCCTGGGCTGTCCCGTTACGCAGGGACGACGTCGGGCGGGATTTTCCAGAACAATTGGCGTAGTAGCAGGATTCCGAGGAATGAGGTATGAGGAAGGGGACAGTGACGGGGGAAATCCCGGGGTGGTCCTGGAAACGGGGGGCAGCGGCGGTAGCCTGGCCCCTCCTGTGGGCTGCCCTCTTGACGACCGAAGCACAGTTAAGGGTGGAAGCCCTTCTCCAGAGTCAGGAGGATGAATTAGCCCGGGATTGGGTTGCCAGGACCTCCACTACACTATTGGCCTCTGGGCTATCGGACCGCCTGGAAGAGCAGAGGAAGCAGACAGAAGTTAGAGGACAGTGGTTGGGGCATTTTGCCGGCCGCTTTGTGAGACTAGGGGGGCGATGAAGGCCCCGGCAACAATTGCGCACCATTATCTCCCGATCGTAGTGAAACGCGGAAACATGGAGCCCCTGGTAGGAGGGGGAGGATACTGAGGAAGCCGAGGGCGACGGGGCGGAGGCAGAAGACCCCAGGGGGTGGGACCCATCACGACCCTTCCCCTAGGAGATTGGCCAAGGTTTCCCCCAAAGTGCGGACCTGGTGGGTGACTGGAGGCCTCAAGTGGAGCTAGTGATTTACTGGCCCCGCACTAACAATGGCCGTGTTTTAGCTTTGGTAGATATGGGGAAGGAGTGCACCCTCATCTGCAGTAACAGCTCCCGCTTTCAGGGGCCCATAATGGCAATTGACAGTTACAGTGGGACTACTGTCAGGGTTAAGGTGGTGACGTTGACCCTCAAGATCAAGATCAGGTGTACATCTCCCCTATACTGGAGCATATTCTGGGGGTGGGCATACTGCAGTTAAGGCATGGGGTTAGAGAATTTAACCAATTTGCCTTCAGGGTCATAGTTATCAGTTTGGAAGGTCAAAGGAAATTCCTTTTGAGAGAAGGCACCTCCATCTAGCAAAGGGTTGCCTCCCTCAAGTGAATGATTGCACTACTCACTCTAAGGCACCTCCCTCTAGAAACTAATTGGGAGTGAATTTGCCAGGGTGCTCCCAGCCTAGGAATAACAGTAGGGGCGGTGATTTAATCATTGTTTCTGAAATTCTACTGCAGTAAATCTTGCTAACTTGGTAAAAGAGGTATATGAGCAAATCAAATGCAAAAAGTCATCTTGATATATATGGAATATATATGGAGTATATGTACATATCTGGTATAAGTGCGATGATTTGAATAAGGAAACTTGCCTCGATATGTTCATTATGGAATTAGCAAAATGTGTGGTGAAAAGAAAATGTGGTCCTTTGTAAAGACATGTGGTCCTTTGTATAATTTTGATAAACTGGAATAATAAGATTTGGTATAAAGGAATATTGTTGGGGTAAAGGAAGTTAAGATTGGGAGGGAAAACTTGGAATGATAACTGAATCTGGAGTTGTCCTCTCCTTAAGTGGATTTTAAGAAGTAACTAAAATAGAGTTAGGCTGAGAAACCTTGTCTCTGCCATTGATTTTAGGGTGTCTAATAAGGGGACAACTGCCCACAAAGTACAGATTTAATCGCTAAAGATTACAAATTGAACGTCACAAATGGGTGTTAATTATTCATCCTTGTGTGTTAGATTGGTTCAAGTGGTCTTTAATATAAAAATTTCATTATGTTAAGGGTTAACAATGCAAGTTTTGTGTGATGTCTCTGCTATAGCCCAGCCTAGGGGGATAAAAGCAAATGTATGTTATTCGGTATCATATAAATGTACAGATTTGGACACCTACTTTGTCTTTACGATTTTCCTTTTAAGGGACTAGGAAGGTTTAGTCATCATATCCCGAGGATTTGGAAAGAAATACAAGGATAATAATTGGAAAATTGTTAAATTGTTATTAATACTTTTAATAATGAATTAAGAATAATTGTTAAATGTTATTAGGAAAAGCTACTATTTCTAACTTTATCAATTGTATCTGGCCATATGATGCTCCTGTGTTCCTGTCTGCCTCACAAGTCTGTGGTTAGGATGGCCTGACTTCCAGACATGTCCAGCAAAAAAATCATCACTGAACTGCCTCCTCGGCCCCTGAATGGCCAGGAATTCGCCGAGGCCTATGACCCAGAAGTACAGGATTGCTTTCTTACAGTACCCATAGGTAAGTCCTCAAAGCAGCGTTGTATTTAGGCATCGGCCTCGCGCAAGATCATTGTACTCGAGGAGAAAGGGTTAAGGTTAGCTGGAGGAATTGCAAGATCGTTCTTTCCTCCGCTCACCGCTAGCCCCTTACCAGATTCGCACCAGGCCACGCGCACATGTCGTAGTTTTCCCTAACGAGGCAACTCCCCGTGAAGAGCAGTGATCCGTATGTGTATGAAGGGTTAGAGGAAGTGTATGTAAAGGAGAAAGAGAAAAGGCCCAGGGAATCTAAGATGCCCTCGACAGGAAATTTCGAATCTTGAAATGACCCTGTGGCAACCCCTAGGTCATCTAGGGTCAAAGGGGGGAATGTTGCAGAAAAAAATCGTGCGAGCCTCAGCCAATCCCTGAGCCCTCATTTGCTTATCCCACGATAAGATGCTGAACCGGTATTCAGTAAAGATTCGCTAACCCCCGAGGTATCCGAACGAGTCTCAGCCAATCCCTGAGCCTTAACTTGCTTATCCCCCGGCTCATGCGTAGAGCAGGTTACCTTGAACAAAACTCGAACTTTGCGGTGGAGGGGGCGATGATAATTAGATGTACATGAGAAATTCCGCCTTTTTTTAAGATAATGAGAACCTGCAGGCGGGACTTCCCGAAGTCTCCATTGGCTCCATGGCAATCCGCTAATCACGAACCCCAGCGAATGATCAAGATTCACCCTAAAGCTGTAACCCTTTAAAAACTGTCGCTAACAATAAAGAGCGCCTTTCTCCTCGTGAGCCCTTTTAGGGTAAATCTCAAGACTAGTCATGCCTGTCTGTTCCGTGTCTGTGTAACTTCCTTGTCTGTTGCGCCAAGTAGGACGACCTCCCACGGGGGGGACGAAGTCTCTCTCTCGAGACAGGCTTATGATCCGAGCATGCGAGAGTAATTTCCTTAACAATTTCGGCGACCCCGAAGGAACTATACGATCCAGACTCCTCGGGAGGCCCGTCGGAAGACGCGAGGCCTGTTCAACACGATGCGCATCATCGGCCTCCACTTGATCCGGATGGGGCGAATATGGGTCACCGCAGCTTCGGGGCAACGGGAAAGTACGGTTCCCCTGTGTTGGGAACAAACAGTGGACTCCACCGCCTTCTGAATACAAAGTTCAGTGTCCGGTGTCCACGCCCAATGGTGAGCATCCTCTGGGCCCCCCACGGACTGTACACCAGATTGTAAGGTCAGGGCGGGAGCGGTGCAGTGTAGTGGTAATTCCCCTGCCCCGACCCGCTCTTCCATGTTCTGCTTCTTAGTATACATCCCAGAATGCTGTCTCATCCCTCTGGGTGAGCGGGCCATTTTCCCAGGGTGTCTATCTGATTGGGAATGGTTCCCACTTCGCAACATTTAGTGTAGCCTTGCGGTGGGTTGCTTTGACGAAGCCCCCCTCGTACCGGTTAACCCTCCCTATGTTCCCAGGATGTAGCTATAAACAACTAATAGGGAGCTCATAGTCTTCGGGGGCTATATAAACCCCTCCCATAGTGTTGGGGGACTGTGGTGTGCTGATAGGGGTCCTGCAGCCACCCAGGGCTGGTCGGCGAGTACACTTCCCCACAATTAACCTCTATAACTCAGCAAACTGGCGTGGTCTTCCTCCTTCTTCGGAATTCCTGGGCCATCCCATTATGCAGGGATGGCATTGGGCGGGATTTGCTGGAACAGTGAGGGGGGGGTGGAATGGCGGCTCTGTGACAAAGACCTCTGGGAGGTATAGTACGATGGTCGTTCTAGACAGCGTTTACCTTCGTCTACAGAACTACCGCTCCCGTCATGCCGCGCGGAGGAGAAGCGGCCATTTACAACAGCTCAGAAGGCACGGGTGGAGGATGTTCAGAGCGGTTTCCCATGCACAATGATAGTAATTATGGTAATTGTTAAGTACCTGAAACCACTTCCCGTGAGATGTACCATAGAGAACATAGAGAATGATTGTAGTGTGATCCTCCTTCTAGACAGCGTTCACCTCCACCTACAGAACTACATCTCCCGGCATGCCCCGCAGAGAGGCCCGCCGAAAATCAGGCCCCGTGGGGAGGAGAGGGAGGGTGGCATGGCGGCTCGGGGCACAAAGACCTCTGGGAGTTGTAGTGCGATTCTCGTTCTCGACAGCGTTTACCTCTGCCTACTGAACTACAACTCCAATCATTACCCGGAGGGAGACTAGGCCATGTCGGGCTCCCTAGCACGTAGAAGGAGAGGGTCCTGGCAGCTCTATGCACAAAGATTTCTGGGAGTTGTAGTGTGATGCTCGTTTTAGATAGCGTTCACCTCCGCCTACCGAACTACCACTCCCATCATGCTCAGCGTGGAAGCGGCAGTCATTTGCAGGAGCGTGGAATGTGTTGGGGGCGGATGTTCAGGGCATTTTCCCATTCGTAATAATGGTAATTATGTTATTGGCCAAGTATGTGTTACCACATCCCCGTGAGGTGTCGCATAGAGAACAAAGAGACCCCAACCTCACCTCAAATCAGGCTTCTTTAAGCCCATCCGCCCCCTAAAGAGTTTACCGCACAACCACATGTCAAGGCACTGAGTGGCCCCACCTACTCTATGCGGGTATCTTACCCGAGCTGGGTTACAACACACCCCTGCCTTTGAAAAAGTCCGCTCCGCTCTGTCAAATGCAGTTGTCCTTGTCTATCCCGACGATGCTGTCACAAGAACGAACCCTCACTCGTCCCCACCCTATCCATAGTGTTTCTATATAGTCGAGCCCAGTCACTGACACGGACATTCAAGTCCTGTCGCGAGGTGAGGCTGAGTGGCTTGGCGGCTCGTGAGACAAAGAGTTCTGAGAGTTCTATTCCGACTTTTGTTCCAAATAGAACATATCTCATCCTCATCCGAGAAGCAGCGTGGTCAGTGGAAAGAGCATGGGCTTTGGAGTCAGAGGTCATGCGGCCAAAACCCGGCTCCGCCAATTGTCAGCTGTGTGACTTTGGGCAAGTCACTTAACTTCTCTGTGCCTGAGTACCTCATTTGTAAAATGGGGATTAAGACTGTTAGCCCCCCCGTGGGACAACCTGATCACCTTGTAACCTCCCCAGCGCTTAGAACAGTGCTTTGCACTTATTAAGCGCTTAATAAATGCCGTCATTATTTTCATCATTATTATTATTATTATCCGGTCTGGGTTATAACATATCCCTCCTTTTGAATAAGCCCGCTCCCCGCTGTCAAATGCAGATGGCCTTGTCTCTATCAAAGATGCTTCCACAAGAGCAAAGGTTCACTTTCAGTGAGAGCCCCTCACTATCCGTAGGGTTCCTATGAGGTCGAACCCGGTCACGGACACAGATATTTAAGACCTGTCACATGGTGAGGAAGAGTGCCTTCGGGGCCCCTGAAACAAAGAAAAAACCCTCTCTTGACCCCACCTCACCTTCTAGTTATCGCCCCATATCCCTCCTATCATTCCTTTCCAAACTCCTTGAACGAGTTGTCTACACGCGCTGCCTCAAATTCCTCAACACCAACTCTCTCCTCTACCCCCTCCAGTCTGCCTTACGTCCCCTACATTCCACGGAAACTGCCCTCTCAAAGGTCACCAATGACCTCCTGCTTGCCAAATACAACGGCTCATACTCTATCTTACTCTTCCTCGACCTTTCAGCTGCCTTCAACACTGTGGACCACCCCCTTCTCCTCAACACGCTATCTGACCTTGGCTTCACAGACTCCGTCCTTTCCTGGTTCCCCTCTTATCTCTCCGGTCGTTCATTCTCAGTCTCTTTTGCAGGCTCCTCCTCCCCCTCCCATCCCCTTACTGCGGGGGTTCCCCAAGGTTCAGTTCTTGGTCCCCTTCTGTTCTCGATCTACACGCACTCCCTTGGTGACCTCTTTCGCTCCCACGGCTTCCACTATCATGTCTACGCTGATGACACCCAGATATACATCTCTGTCCCTGCTCTCTCCCCCTCTCTCCAGGCTCGCATCTCCTCCTGCCTTCAGGACATCTCCACCTGGATGTCTGCCCGCCACCTAAAACTCAACATCTCCAAGACTGAACTCCTTGTCTTCCCTCCCAAACCCTGCCCTCTCCCTGATTTTCCCATCTCTGTTGACGGCACTATCATCCTTCCCGTCTCACAAGCCCGCAACCTTGGTGTCATCCTCGACTCCACTCTCTCATTCACCCCTCACATCCAAGCCGTCACCAAAACCTGCCGGTCTCAGCTCCGCAGCCTTGCCAAGATCCGCCCTTTCCTCTCCATCCAAACCACTACCCTGCTCGTTCAAGCTCTCATCCTATCCCGTCTGGACTACTGCATCAGCCTTCTCTCTGATCTCCCATCCTCGTGTCTCTCCCCACTTCAATCCATACTTCATGCTGCTGCCCGGATTGTCTTTGTCCAGAAACGCTCTGGGCATGTTACTCCCCTCCTCAAAAATCTCCAGTGGCTACCAACCAATCTGCGCATCAGGCAGAAACTCCTCACCCTGGGCTTCAAGGCTTTCCATCACCTCGCCCCCTCCTACCTCACCTCCCTTCTCTCCTTCTACAGCCCAGCCCGCACCCTCCACTCCTCTGCCGCTAATCTCCTCACCGTGCCTCGTTCTCGCCTGTCCCGTCATCGACCCCCGGCCCACGTCATCCCCCTGGCCTGGAATGCCCTCCCTCTGCCAATCCTCCAAGCTAGCTCTCTTCCTCCCTTCAAGGCCCTACTGAGAGCTCACCTCCTCCAGGAGGCCTTCCCAGACTGAGCCCCCTCCTTCCTCTCCCCCTCGTCCCCCACTCCATGCGCCCCATCTTACCTCCTTCCCTTCCCCACAGCACCTGTATATATGTATATATGTTTGTACATATTTATTACTCCATTTATTTTACTTGTACATATCTATTCTATTTATTTTATTTTGTTAATATGTTTGATTTTGTTTGTTTTATTTATTTATTTTATTTGTGCATATCTGTTCTATTTATTTTATTTTGTTAATATGTTTCGTTTTGTTGTCAGTCTTCCCCTTCTAGACTGTGTGCCCGCTTTTGGGTCGGGACCGTCTCTATACGTTGCCAACTTGTACTTCCCAAGCGCTTAGTACAGTGCTGTGCACACAGTAAGCGCTCAATAAATACGATTGATTGATTGAAAGAGTTCTGAGTTATATTCTGACTTTCGTTCTGGACAGCGTTTACCTCTGTCCAACGAACTACCACTCCAGTCATGTACCGCAGATAGGCCCGGGGATACGTCTGGCCCTGCCACATGGTGAGGGAGAGTGGCATGTCTGCTCAGGGCACAAAGGTAATTGGGGATTGTATTGTGATGCTCGTTCTGGACAGCGTTCACCTCCGCCTACTGAACTTAGATGCTCATCATGTGCCTTGGCGGAACCTCAGCCATGCCAGGCCCTTTTCCCGAGGAGGAGAGTGGCGTGGCGCCTCGGGACATAAAGTCTTCTGGGAGTTGTAGTGTGATTTTCGTACTAGACGGCGTTCACTCCCGCATACCGAACTACCCCTCCCGTTATGCCCAGCGGTGGGGCCAGGCACCATGTCTATCCCTGTCTCGAGGTTAGAGAAAGTGGCATGGTGGCTCGGGGCACAATGACTTCTGGGAGTTGTAGTGTGATTTTCTTTCTAGACAGCGTTCACCTCCGCCTACCGAACTACCACTCTCATCATGCCCTGCAGGGGAACTGCAGCCAGTTCACAGAGCGCGGAAGGTGCGGGAGGTGGATGTTCAGAGTGTTTTCCCATTCCTAATGAAAGTAGTCATGTCATTTGAAGCACCTGTCACCAGTCCCCGTGATATGTCGCACCCGAAACAGGGAGACCCCAACCTAGCTCCAAATGCTCGTTCTATACAGCGTTCACGTACGCCTACCCAACTACCACTCCCATCAGTTCCCGCCGGGGAGTCTCGGCGGAAGGCAGGCAGGCAGGCAGGCAGGCAGGCAGACAGGAAGTAAGTAAGTAAGGAATAAATTAATGAATTTTCGGGGCCTCGTTACCTCATCTTTTAAAGGGAAGGTGAAGACTGTGAGTCCCTTGTGGGACAGGAGTGTGTCCAGTCAGATTAGTTTGAATCTACCCCAGGGCCGAGGACAGTACCTGGCAGATAGCAAGCGCTTATTAAGAAATACCGGTAGAAGAAAAAACAAAGAGTCCAATGTTAAAGCATGTACTGGGACAGGGTTCGATTTGGAAGAGCAGGAGGACTGTTTTGGACATGTGTAGTTACATATGCCGGGGGGCACTAGTACACATGGTCCCTTACCCAAGGAACTGGAAAATGCAGAAGGGAGGAGGGACAAAAATATGTTTCCCCAGTAGAAGGATGACGAAGTTCAAAAAGACTGAAACATCGCTTGAGCGCCTATGTAATACTCCAGAGATGCCACAAGAAGGCAGCTGTCCGAATTCATCCGGCCTCGTCCGGTTCTTCTGGATTCCCAGAGCCCAGCCACCATCGAAACAACCTCGTACCACCCTCTTGATGTAGCGAAGAGAGTTGGAAAGGGTTCAGAGACGAGAAGTGGCAATCCTGGGACTAAGTCCCGATTGCGATATTTTTGTGACCGTGGCCGAGACACTTTGAAATCTGTGTGCTTCAGCTGACACTCCTATAAATCTGAAGAAGAACTAGGTGTTAATCTTCTTCCACAGGCTGTGCTCACCGATGTAAGACGCAGGCTGCCTCTGCCCTGTTCTCAGGGTCCCCACACCCGCGATTTGCCAAGACGAATCGCTGAGCCAACAGGACTGCGAGAAAGGGGAGGCAACAGAGGCCAGCCCAGGTATCCACCCACACAATGCGGCCGTGTCGCGGTGGGAAGGAGCTTGGCGTGCCGGATCGGGGCACAAGGACCTCTGGGAGTCGTAGTCTGACGCTTGGTCTTGACTTGAATTCATCTCCACCTCCCGAACTACCAGTCCCATCGTACCCCGTGTCTGGGCCCGAGGCCATGGGCCAGAGCGCGGAAAAAGCGGGAGGCGGTTGTTCCGAAGGTTTTCCGATTGATATCGATAATAATTATGGTAGTTTTTAAGTACTCGCTGCTACTCCCTGTGAGGTGTAGCGCGGAGAACGCAGAGACCCCAGATTCATTCCAGATCAATGCTCCTTTCATCCCATTAGCTCTCGGGAGAGTTTACCACACAACCAACAGTCAAGGCACTGAGTAGCTCCATCTCCTGAAGGCCGGCCCCTTAAATCCTTCCATTGGCATGAGGCCACTCCCCGCTGTTCCACGCAGACCTTGGCCCTCCCCAAGATGCTCTTACGGGAGCGAAGCCTCATTAGTCCCCCGCACTCTCCGTCGTATCCCCATGGAGCCCAGCGCTGGAACCTATCCAGTCCATCATATCGTGTCGGGTAGATTCTTCAGGGAATCTTAATCTTATGCTACCGCTGGGCTTCCATCCTCGTCGGGCTGGTCCGAAAGCCTGTTCCACGCTTGGAGCACCCGGGCGGCCACTGTCCAGCATGGATTCCCCAGGGCTCGACGAGGATCGGCCTGTCGCTGGAGGCTCTCCAGGACCCGCTGGGTTAGAGGGGCTTCTCTCTGCTGAGAGTCCCCAGGTGCTCCGCCGAGTTGGAGAAGGGACTCAAGGTTTTCGCAAACTCGGGGCTCTCTTGGGGACACTGTCCGGTGGCCCTGTCACCAGAGCCTCTCCCGCAGGCGCTGACCTGAGCCGGTTTCTCTCGCGCGAGGGTCCCAGGGGGGGTGACGCCCCCGGGGCAGAAGCCCGGGTGCCCGCGTCCGGCGGGGGGATTCCCGGCCTCGAGAATGCTGTGGCCTCGGGCCAGCCTGGACTGGTTGGCGCGGCCCTGTTCGTGATGGGCCGCTCGGGGCCTGGCGACGGAGCTCAGGCTCCCGGCGGGGCCATCCTCGCTGTCCGTGTCGTCTCCAGTGGGGGCTCCCCCTTCCTGGGCAGGAGGCCGAGAGAAACATACCTGCCGGGCGGGAGTTCTCCCCAGGCTCCCCCCTAAGCGATCCATCCGGTGGCTCAGGTTATCGCCGGAGGCCGTCTCCTCCGCTCGGCGGGGACCAGGATGCCTCTGGCCCTGCCTCTGGACCGTCAGAGTCCAGCCAACACGGCGGGGTCAAGGGTCTGGTGGCTCCACCTTATGTGACAGATAGGTGGGTCGGGGTGGTGGAGGAGTGAGCGAGGGAGAACAGGAGAGAAGGAGAGGGAGGAGGAGATGGAGAAAGGGGGAGGGGAGAGAGAAGGAGAAAAAAAGTATTGACAGAGAAAGAAAAAGTCCGAGAGAGAGAGAATAAGGAGAGAAAATGAAAGACAAAAAGAGAGAGAAAAAAGGAGAGACAGAGAGAGAAAGAGAGAAAAACGAGAGAGACAGGAAGAAAGAAAAAGGAGAGAGAAAATGAGAAAAAGGAGAGACAGAGGAAGAAAAAAAGAAAGAAAGAGGGAGAGACAGAGGCAAAGAGAGAAAACGTAAATGTCAGCTTGTCCCAGCAGGATTAAGAATAGTTTGAGGGGAGGGCTCGTGTCACCCCAGGGTTTGGCGGGGACCGGACGCCTCCCCGTACCAGAATCATCGGACGCGCTGGCGGAAGCTCTCGGGACCGGAGTTTTCTTCTGCTCCCGGGCTGCGCTCCCGCCCCCAGGACCCTCCATCTTCCACCGGCTTCAGGTCTGGAAGACTTTCCTCCTCCTGTTCTTCCTCCTCCTCCTGCTGCTGGTCTTCTCGGCGACCCTGGCACCCATCTGATGCCATGACTCGGTGTCCGCCAAGAACGTCTTAAACGGATTCTCCTCTTCATGACCACTGGAAGGAGGGTTATTCTTTCATTCATTCTTTCATTCAAACGTATTTAGTAAGCACTTACTGTATGCAGAACACTGTACTAAGCGCTTGGGAGAGTCCAATATGGCAATAAACAACCACATTCACTGCCCACAACGGGCTTACAGTCATCCCTCATCAGCAAAGCACTCATGTCCAAAATATGCCATGTGTCTATCAATCATATTTGTGAGTGTCTCCCGAGCACTGTGATAAGCGCTTGGGAGATGGAAATAGAACAATAGTCTCAAAACTGTGAGAAAGGGACTGTGTCCAGCTGTATTTGCATATATCCACCCCAGCGCTTAATAATGATAATAATGATGATAATAGCATTTGTTAAGCGCTTACTATGTGCCAGGCATTGAACTAAGCGTTGGGGTGGATATAGTGTCTGCCACATTGTACACACTTAACAATTGCCAAGATTATTATTATTTTATAGATGAGATAAGCGAGCCAAAGAGAAATGAAGTGACTTGCCCAAGGTCTCTCAAGATGTACGTGGTGGACCTGGAATTAGAACCCAGGTCCTTCTCATTCCAAGTCCAGTGCTCTAGCCATTAGGACACCCTGCTCATTTATTTAGCGTTTTACTACGTGCACGGCACTGTTCTAAATGCTTGGCAAATTAGAAAGCAACATAGACGACAGTCACGTTTCCTGCCCCACCACAAGATTTCAGTGTCGAGCGGGAGACAGACAGACATTAATATAAATAAGTCATGGTGTATAATTCATTTATTCAATCGTAATTATTGAGCGCTTACTGTGTGCAGAGCACTGTACTAAGAGCTTAATTCAAAGCTCTCAGAATTGAGTAAGCAGATAAGAGCTTAGAGAATTAGTCTGGAAGAGCTTAGAGAATTAGTCTGGTTTAGAGAAGCAGCGAGGCTCAATGAAAAGAGCACGGGCTTGGGAGTCAGGGGTCATGGGCTCTAATCTCGACCCTGCTGTGTGACCTTGGGCAAGTCACTTAACTTCTCTGAGCCTCAGTTACCTCATCTGCGAAATGGGGATTAAGACTGAGCCCCACGTGGGACAACCTGGTCACTTTGTATCCCCCCAACGTTTAGAACAATGCTTTGCACATAGTAAGCGTTGAACAAATGCCATAACCATTATTATTATAGTGGAGAAATCAAAGGCCTGATGGTCCTTCCTCTGGCCTCTTCATACCTCCCCCTATGCACTGTGAGCTCGTTGTGGGCAGGCAGGTGTCTGCTTTTATATTGTCCTCTCACAAGTGCTTAGTACAATGCTTTCCACACAATAAGTGCTCAACAAATACTACTGAGTTGAACTGAATTCGGACAGAAAAAAAATTCATGGTATATGTTCATTCATTCATTTATTCATTTGTATGTATTGAGCGCTTACTGTGAGCAGAGCACTGTACTAAGCGCTTGGGAAGTACAAGTTGGCAACATATAGAGACAGTCCCTAGCCAACAACGGGCTCACGGTCTAGAAGGGGGAGACAGACAACAAAACAAAACAAAACATTCACAAAATAGAATAAATAGAATAGTAAATATGTACAAGTAAAATAGAGTAATAAATCTGTACAAAAATATATACAGGTGCTGTGGGGAGGGGAAGGAGGTAGGGCGGGGGGGATGGGGAGGGGGAAAGGAAGAAGGGGGCTCAGTCTGGGAAGGCCTCCTGGAGGAGGTGAGCTCTCAGTAGGGTTTCGAAGGGAGGAAGAGAGCTAGCTTGGCGGTTGTGTGGAGGGAGGGCATTCCAGACCAGGGGGAGGACTTGGGCCGGGGGTCGACGGCGGGACAGGCTAGAATGAGGCACAGTGAGGAGGTTAGCGGCAGAGGAGTGGAGGGTGCCGGCTGGGCTGTAGAAGGAAAGAAGGGAGGTGAGGTAGGAAGGGGGTGAGGTGATGGAGAGCCTTGAAGCCGAGAGTGAGGAGTTTTTGCCAGATGAATAGGATGACTGGTAGCCACTGGAGAATTTTGAGCAGGGGAGTAACATGCCCAGAGCGTTTCTGCACAAAGATGATAAGGGCAGCATCCTGAAGTATAGACTGAAGTGGGTAGAGGCAGGAGGATGGGGGATCAGAGGTAGGCTGATGCAGTAATCCAGTCGGGATAGGATGAGAGATTGAACCAGCAAGGTAGCGGTTTGGATGGAGAGGAAAGGGCGGATCTTGGCGATGCTGTGGAGGTGAGACCAGCAGGTTTTGGTGATGGATTGGATGTGAGGGGTGAAAGAGAGAGCGGAGTAGAGGATGACACCAAGTTGCGGGATTGTGAGACGGGAAGGATGGAAGTGACGTCTACAGTGACAGGAAAGTCAGGGAGAGGGTGGGGTTTTGGAGGGAAGATAAGGAGTTCAGTCTTGGACATATTGAGTTTTAGATGGCGCGCAGACATCCAGATTGAGTTATCCTGAAGTCAGGAGGAGACCCGAGCCTGAAGGGAGGGAGAGAGAGCAGGGGCAGAGATGTAGACCTGGGTGTCATCAGCGTAGAGTTGGTAGTTGAAGCCGTGGGAGCGAATGAGTTCACCAAGGGAGTAAGTGTAGAAAGAGAACAGAGGGGGACCAAGAACAGACCCTTGAGGAAGCCCTACAGTAAGGGGATGGGAGGGGGAGGAGGAGCCCGTAAAGGTCACTGGAAATGGCCGGAGAGATAAGAGGAGAACCAGGAGAGGACTGAGTCTGTGAAGCCAAAGTTGGATAGCGTGTTGACCAGAAGGGGGTGGTCCACAGTGGACGGCAGCTGAGTGGTCGAAGAGGATTAGGGTAGGAGCCGTTGGATTTGGCAAGAAGAAGGTCACTGATGACCTTTGAGAGGGCAGCTTCTGTGGAGTGTAGGGGACGGAAGCCAAATTGGATAGGGTCAAGGAGAGAGTTCGCATTGAGGAATGGTAGAGGGAGATAGGGCGATAACTAGAAGGGGAGGTGGGGTCAAGAAAGTGTTTTTTTTAGGAAGGGGGAGACTTTTATGATTTTTTAGGATTTGCTAAGCGCTTACCATGAGCGAAGCACTGTTCTAAGCGCTGGGGCAGATACAAGATAATCAGGACGCACAAAAGGGTCATAGTCTAAGTAGTAGAACAGGTATTGAATCCCCATTTTGCAGGTGGAGGAACTGAGGTACAGAGAAGTAAAGGGACTGGCCAAATGTCACACAACAGGGACGTGGTAGAGCAGGGATTAGAACCCAGATCTTCTGGCTCAACCAATCATATTGATTGAGAGTTTTCTATGTACAAAGAACTGTACTAAGCACTTGGAAGAGGACAATATAACAGACATTTCCCAACCCTCAACGTGCTTACTGGTTTAGAGGCAAGAGCCCGGGCTTGGCAGTCAGAGGACGTGGGTTCTAATCCCTCCCATGCCACCTATCTTCTTTGTGACATTCGACAAGCCACTTAATTTCTCTGTGCCTCAGTTCCTTCATCTGTAAAATGGGGATTAAAACTGTGAGCCCTACTGATTGATCAGCCAGGTCATGTAGAGGCAGAACGCTCCCCCGCCCCCACCCCAATACATCACAGATCACCTCTCCCACCACCAGCCCCCAGAGAGATGGAACTGAGACCCAGAGAAGTGAGGTGACTTGCCCAAGGTCACAGAGCTGGGAAGAGAACCCAGGTCCTTGCGACTCCCAGGCCCACGCTTTCTCTAGCCACTAGGCTGCACTGCTTTCTCTTGCTCAGCTCTTCCTTTTTGGCTGACTCTGGTCCTCCCCCGAGGTGCCTGGTGAGGTTTCCACGGCTACCCCATCACCACTCAGAGAGGATGTTCCCGCCGGGCTCGGCGGTCCAATTGCAACTTTTGGCACCTGACGCCTCCGACGCGATCAATCAGAAAGTGCACAGAGGAGGCCATTACACCCCAGATTTCGGCTCCACGAAGGTTCCAAGGTGAGATTTTCCCCTCTTTAGGATGGAACTTTCTCCTCATTATTCTGAACTGGTAACAACTCAAAATAAACTTAGCTCATTCATTTCATTCATTCATTCATTCAATCGTATTTATTGGGTGCTTACTGTATGCAGAGCACTGTACTAAGAGCTTAGAAAGTACAATTCGGCAACAGATAGAGACAATCCCTACCCAACAAACGGCCTCACAGTCTAGAAGGGGGATACAATCAAAACAAGTAGACAGCCATCAATACCATAATAGATAAATAGAATTATAGACATATTCACATCATTAATAAAAGCAATAGAATAATAAATATGTACAAATATACACAAGTGCTGTGGGGCGGGGAAGAAGGTAGAGCAGAGGGAGGGAATCGGGGCGCTGGGGAGGGGAGAAGGAGCAGTGTGGCTCAGTGGAAAGACCACAGGCTTTGAATTCAGAGGTCAGGGGTTCAAATTCCGGCTCCGCCAATTGTCAGCTGTGTGACTTTGGACAAGTGACTTAACCTCTCTGCGCCTCAGTTCCCTCATCTGTAAAATGGGGATTAAGACTTTGAGCCCACCGTGGGACAGCCTGATCACCTTGTAACCTCCCCGGCGCTTAGACCAGTGCTTTGCACATAGTAAGGGCTTAATAAATGCCATTATTATTAAGCAGACAAAAAGCGGGGGGGCTCAGTCTGGAAAGGCCTCCTGGAGGAGGAGAGCTCTCAGTAGGGCTTTGAAGGAATGAAGTGTGCTAGCTTGGCGGATGTGAGGAGGGAGGGCGTTCCAGGCCAGAGGTAGGACATGGACCTGGGGTCGACGGTGGGACAGGCGAGAACGAGGCAGAGTGAGGAGGTTAGCGGCTCGAGGCTGGACTCTGACTTAATTGAATTCGCTGTTGACTTCCTTCTCTGTTTTTTTTCCCGGGGTGCCTGGATCATGACCTGAAGAGAAATAAGATATTGACCGGCGAAAGTTTTCGGGAGAAGGGTTGAACTTTCCGCAGCAGACTGTGAACGAAGCTGTGTTTTGGATCTTTTTTTTTTTTAAAAAAAGAGCCCGGGCACGGGAGTCAGAGGGCTTGGGTTACAGATGTACAAGTGTAAATACCTTCACCCCATCTAATCCTGCCTATCTTTAGTAGTAGAAGCAGCGTGAAGCATACTTCTGCGTCAAACGTTTAGCAGCAGAGAAGCAGCTTGGCTCGGTAGAAAAAGCGCGGGCTTTGGAGTCAGAGGTCGTGGGTTCAAATTCCAGCTCTGCCAATTGTCAGCTGTGTGACTTTGGGCAAGTCACTTAACTTCTCTGGGCCTCAGCTCCCTCATCTGTAAAATGGGGATTAAGACTGTGAGCACCCCGTGGGACAACATGATCACTTTGTAATCTCCATAGCTCTTAGACCAGTGCTTTGCACATAGTAAGCGCTTAATAAATGCCATTATTATTATTGTTATAGTAGGAGCTTGCAATCTAATCAGTACAACAGAATTAGCAGGTACATTCCTTGTCCACAGTGAGCTGACAGCCTAGTAAAGCCGACTCCATCACTTGTCTGCTGTGTGACCTTGGGCAAGTCACTTAACTTCCCTGTGCTTCAGTTTCCTCATCTGCAAAATGTGAATTAAGATTGGGAACCCTGTGTGGGACAGGGACTGTGTCCAACCTTATTACCTTCTATCTACCCCAGCGCTTAGAACAATGCCTGCCACATAGTAAGCCCTTAACAAATACCTTATTAATAATAAAGCCCCTACTACAGTGTAGTGGTAGGACCTTGCAATAGAATAAAAAAAGAAATAAAAAAGGTTTACAAATAATAGGATCAGGAGAAAGAACAAAGATACTGTAGGAAGCAGTGCAAGTACTGGTAATATTTATTAAGTGCACAATTTGTGTGTAACACTGTCCTAGGCGCTTGGGAAGAATAGAGGAAAGAAGAGAACTTACACTTTGGTGAGGGAGACAAACAGTGAAATATTTACAACTACGTGGTTAAAGTAAATAACACAATAAGCAGATGCACAAGTGTAAAGAAGTTCAGAAGTGCTAGAACTGGCCAATGACTTTATCTTACCTAGAATTAGCTCCCTTTATTTACCCCCCCCCTCAGTCCCAAAGCATTTATGTACATATCCATAATTTATTTATATGAAAGTCTGTTTCCCCCATCTAGACTGTTAGCTCGTTGCAGGCAGGGAACGTGTCTACCTACTCTGTTACATCGATTTATTGTACTCTCCCAATCCCTTAGTATAATGCTCTGCCCACAGTAAATGCTCGGTAAATACAAATGTTGACTGATTGATAATGAAACGTGGAATGTCCTAGTGGATAGAACACGGCCCTGGGAGGCAGGAGGACCTGGGTTCTAACCCCAGCTCCATCACTTGTCTGTTGTATGACCTAAAACAAGTCACTTCACTTCTCTTGGCTTCAGTTCCCTCATCTGTAAAATGGGGATTAAGAATGTAAGCCCCTTGGGGGACATGGCCTGTGACCAATCTGATTAGTTTATACCTAACACGGCGCTTAGTAGAGTGCCTGGCAAATAGTAAGCATTTAACAAGTACCATTTAAAAAATATTGCTTTGAGTTCTGGGAAATTGATTGAGAAACAGCTGAATAAATAGTTGACTCAGTATGCATATGCCTATCAGTACCAAAGACATAAATGAATACATAAGCATCAAAGGAGGCTGTGAGGTCGACTTGGAAGTTGGGAAGGGATTTGGGAAAATTCCTGGACGAGGTAAACCATCAATTAATCAATCGATATTTATTGAGTGCTTCCCATGTGCACAGTACCGTACTTAGCGGTTGAGAGAGTCCAGTACCGCAGAATTAGCAAGCATGCTCCCGGACATGGGAGGAAACCTGCTTATGCTGTAATTTCCAGAATGAAAGGCAAAATTCTCCTTAGGTTTCTGGTTGTTCTCTTTCTGAAGCTCCTCGCGGGAGGAAGTAGGTATAAGGGGAGAGAAAGGGTGGGATGAGATAATAACAATGATGATAATAGTAATGATGGTAATAATAATAGTATTTATTAAGCACTTACTATGTGCCAAGCACTGTTCTAAGTGAAGGGGTAGCTACAAGATAATCAAGTTGTCCCATGTGGGACTCACGGTCTTAATCCTCATTTTACAGTTGAGGTAACTTTGAGGCCTAGAGAAGTTAAGTGACTTGCCCAAAGCCACACAGCTGATAAGTGGCAGAGCTGGGATTAGAACCCATGACCACTGATTCCCAAGCCCATGTTCTTGCCACTAAGCCACGCTGCTTCTCGTGATCTTCAGAAAGACAGAACAATCACCACTCCTGCTCTAGAGACAAATTCCAGGTCGGCATCATTCCTTTCTGCTGCCTTTATTAATGATAATAATGATAATAATAATAAAATTTGTTAACTGTTCTTTACATGCCAGGAACTATACTAAGTGCTGGGGTAGGTTCAAGATAATTGAGTTGGACGCAGCCTTTGTGACCCACATAGGGTTCACAGTCTTAATCCCCATTTTACAAATGTGGTAACCGAGGCACAGAGAAGTGAAATGAC
This sequence comes from Tachyglossus aculeatus, assembly GCF_015852505.1. NCBI lineage: Eukaryota > Metazoa > Chordata > Mammalia > Monotremata > Tachyglossidae > Tachyglossus > Tachyglossus aculeatus. The sequence continues at coordinate 4,159,183 of NW_024044838.1, read as the reverse complement.
TTGTTCGAGGTCACACAGCAGACTAGTAGCAGAGCTGGAGTTAGAACACAGGTCCTTCTGATTCCCAGGCCTGTGCTCTACCCATTAGGCCATACTGCTTCCCTAAGTACTGAGGAGAGTATAATAGAACAATAGAACAGACGAACCAGGTGAGAATGTCAGATTAACAACGTGTCAGGTTGAAGATTGTCTTCTTCTGAGTGTTTAGTACAGCGTTCTGCACACATTAAATGCTCAATATATACCACGGATTGATTGATTGAATATACCGTTGAATTTACTTATAAATATACTTGTAAATGCTGAGAATAGATGTAAGGTCATTGGTGCTAAGACTGGGTATCGTTTTGATCCATTCAGGATGATTAGAAATTAATTGGCGAAGGCTTCCTGGAAAAGGTGGGATTTTAGGAGGAGTTTGTAGACAGGGAGGACTGTGGTCTAGACTAGTTTAAGGGGAAGAGAACTCTGGGCCAGGAGACATGCAGGAGTGAGGATTCGGAGGGAAGAAAGACGAGAGTGAGATACAGTTGATAGGTGATCTCGGGGTAAGGAAAGTTTGAGAACCGAAAAGTAGTGGGTGAAGACAGCCTATAGGAAAGATTAATTGATCAATCAGTCAATCAAAGCAACGTGACCTAGTGGACAGAGCCTGGGCCTGGGAGTCAGAGGATCTGGGTTCTAACCCTGGCTCTGCCAATCATCTGCTGTGTGACCTTGGATGAGTCACTTCACTTCTCTTCCTCGTATACAAAACGGGGATTAAGACGCTGAGCCCCACGTGGGACATGGACTGTGTCCACCCTGATTAGCTTCTGCCAACGTCAGCGCTTAGTATATAGTGCCTGGTGCATAGTAAGCCCTTAAAAACTGCCCTATATATAAAAAAGAAAAGAATCTTTGTGAGGGAAAAATGAAGAACGGGTTTTTTTTTTCGGTTTTTTCTCCCCTCCTTCAAACGTCCAAGAGACCGTCCCTGACTAGACCTTCATTTCCTCTTCTCCCACTCCCTTCTGCGTCGCCCTTGCACTTGGATTTTCTCCCTTTATTCACTCCTTTTTGATTCCGACAGCACTTACATTCATCTCGTTTTGGGCAGGGAATGTGTCTATTTATTGTTATATTGTACTCTCCCAAGTGCTTAGTACAGATCTTTTCACACAGTAAGCGCTCAGCAAATACAGTAGAATGAATTAATGAATATCCATAATTTATTTACAATGATAACAATAATTATGATATTTGTTAAGCGCTTACTATGTTCCAAGCTCTAAGCCCGGGGATAGGTACAAAGTAAGTAGGTTGTCCCACTTGGGGCTCACGGTCTTTATCCCCATTTTACAAATGAGGTAACTGAGGGCCAGAGACGTTAAGTGGCTTGCCCAAGGTCACACAACAGACAGGTGGAAGAGCCGGGATTCGAACCCACATCCTTTGACTCCCAAACCTGGGATATTGCCACTAAGCCACGCTCTTTAATGTCTGTCTCTCCCTATAGAATGTAAGTTTACAGTGGACAGGGAATGTGTCTTCCAATTTTATTGTATTGTACTCTCCCAAATGCATAGTGCAGTGCTCTGCACAGAATAAGTGCTTGATAAGTACGACTGATTGATCGAATGACATTTAGCCCAGCCTGGAGAAGGTCAAAGAGTAAATTGATAACTTTATTTGGGACTGTGAGGAGAGATGGACCAGCTTTCCGAGGCCACTTAAGGAGGAAATGAGCTAAGAAAGAAAGCACTAGAGATGTGGATAAAATCACGATTGCTGTATTTGTTAAACTGTGAGCCCGCTGTTGGGTAGGGACCGTTTCTATATGTTGCCAACTTGTACTTCCCAAGCGCTTAGTACAGTGTTCTGCACACAGTAAGCGCTCAATAAATACGATTTTTTAAAAAGCCCGGTATTAAGTGCCTGGTGGATAGAACACAGGCCTGGGAGTCAGAAGGATCTGGGCTCCAATCCGACTTGTCTGCTGTGTGACATTGGGCGAGTCACTTCACTTCTCTGTGCCTCAGTTACCTCATCTGTTAAATGGAGATTAAGACTGTGAGCTGTGTCCAACCTGGTAAACTTGTATCTACGCCAGTGCTTAGTACAGTGCCTGACACATAGTAAACGCTTAGCGAATGGGCAGTTGAAAGTTGTTATTATTCATTTATTCATTCATTCAATCGTATTTATTGAGCGATTGCTGTGTGCAGAGCACTGTACTAAGCGCTTGAGCAGTACAATTCAACAATAGAGACAATCCCTGCTCACACAGAGTTTACAGTCTAGAAGGGGAGAGACAGACAACAAAACAAGTTTTGTTAAGCACTTACTATGTACCACTCACTGTACTAGCACTGGGGTAGATACAAGGTCACCAGATGCCACATGGGACACACAGTCTAAGGAGGAGGAAGAATGGGTTGGGAATCCCCATTTCGTAGATGAGGAAGCTGAGACCCAGAAAAGTGAAGTGACATGCCTAAGGTCACTTAGCGGGCGAATGGTAAAGCCGGGACTGTGAGCCCGTTGTTGGGTAGGGATTGTCTGTATCTGTTGCCTAACTATACTTTCCAAGCGCTTAGTACAGTGCTCTGCACACAGTTAGTGCTCAATCAGTCAATCAATCAATCAATCGTATTTATTGAGCGCTTACTGTGTGCAGAGCACTGTACTAAGCGCTTGGGAAGTACAAGTTGGGAACACATAAAAACAGTCCCTACACAACAGTGGGCTCACAGTCTAGAAGGGGGAGACAGAGAACAAAACCAAACATACTAACAAAATAAAATAAATAGAATAGATATGTGCAAGATAAATAAATAAATAAAGTAATAAATATGTACAAACATATATGCATATATACAGGGGAAGGGGAAGTGAAGGAGTTAAGATGGAGGAGATGGAGAGGGGGACAAGGGGGAGAGGAAGGAAGGGGCTCAGTCTGGGAAGGTTTCCTGGAGGAGGGGAGCTCTCAGTAGGGCCTTGAAGGGAGGAAGAGAGCTAGCTTGGCGGATGGGCGGGGCGGGGGGGCATTCCAGGCCCGGGGGATGACGTGGGCCGGGCGTCAATGGCAGGACAGGCGAGAACGAGGCACGGTGAGGAGATTAGCGGCAGAGGAGCGGAGGGTGCGGGGTGGGCTATAGAAGGAGAGAAGGGAGGTGAGGTAGGAGGGGGCGAGGTGATGGAGGGCCTTGAAGCCGAGGATGAGGAGTTTCTGCCTGATGCGCAGATTGATTGGTAGCCACTGGAGATTTTTGAGGATCAATCAATAACTACGATTGAATGAATGAATGAATGAACCCAGGTCCTCTGACTTCCAGTCCCAGACCTGTCCCACTCCACGGATATTTTTTTTTCTTGAGGGTATTTGTTAAGCACTTACTGTGTACCGGGCACTGTATTAAACTCTGGGGTAATCTCAAGATAATGACAGGACACAGTCCCAATCTCCATTTTACAGATGAGGAAACTGAAGCCCAGAGAAGTGGAGCGACTCGCCCGCAGTCACCCAGCAGAAGAGCGGGATTAGCACCCAGGTCCTTCCTGCCCACGGTCGGATCGAGTTAACCACCCGCGGATGGCAGAGGGAAATGGGACCAGGGTGATTGGCTTCCTCCTGAAGGGACTGTCAGACCGGCCGGAGGTGCGATTCGCGGCCTTTGGTGCCATCTACACGGCCACGCTCCTGGCCAACGGTGCCCTCCTCCTCGCCCTCCGCGGCGACCACCATCTCCACACGCCCATGTACTTCCTCCTCACCACCCTGTCGTTGCTGGACGTCTTCTGCCCCATGGCCGCGGTGCCCAAGATACTGCGGGGCCTCACCTCCGGAGACTGGCAATATCGTTGGCCGGGTGCGCCCTTCAAGCCTATTTCCTGGTGGCCCCGAAGGGTAAGGACGTCTTCCTCCTGACGGTCACGGCCTCTGAGCATCGCTTGGCCGTCGTCAGCCCTCTCCACTACGCTGTTCTAATGGACGGGAGCATGTGCGTCGCGCTGGCGGCAGGAGCCTGGCCGGCTCCCTTCCTCAACTCTCCCCTCCACGCGTACTTCACCTTCACGATGACCTTCTGCCTCTCCAACCTGGTGACCAGTACTACTACTACGTCCTTCCGGTGACGGGCCTGTCCGCTCTGGCGGTGGGCGGGATCGGCGCCTTCTCTATCACTTTAGGCTCCTACGTACTCGTCGCAGGCGCCACCGTGAAGAGCCGCTCGGCCGAGGAGAAGCGCCGGACCTGGTCCACCTGCACCTCCTGCCTGCCGGCCGTCAGCCGATTCTATGGCCCCGCCATCATCACCTACATCCGGCCATCTTGCTGTCACTATCCAGGAAGCAAAATGCTCGTGGGCATGCTTTATGGCGTCCTCAACCCCCTCATCGACAGCCTGAGGAATGAGGAGGTCAAGGCGGCCCTCCGGCAGTTGCTGAGACAGACGTTAGGCCCGCTGGGATCTCTTCGGCACCCATAGGACCGCTATGGAATGGACCCCGGGAGTACGTGCACTGGACTGAGCGCTCGGTAAAACGCAAGAGGAGACGCATTCCCTGTCCACGGGGAGCTTACACTCCTCGGAAGCAGGGTGCCCTAGTGGAAAGCTTATGGAGCTGGGCGTCAAAGGACTTCACTATGAATCATTCAGTCAAGTGTCTAACCCTCAGTAGGTCTGTGATAGAATGAAAAGAACAAAATTGATTGCACGTTATCTCCTTTGGCCTGTAAACTTCTTGAGGGCCGGGGACAAGTGTCTTGTACTCTTCCAAGCATTTAGTACAATACCTACCACTGAGTAGGGGCTCAATGACTGCCAGTGACAGATTGATCTCATGAATCTCCATTATAATGCAAGTTTAAGGGAAGGAAAAGTATGATTTACTATTCATTCAATCGTACTTATTGAGCGCTTACTGTGTGCAGAGCACTGTAATGAGGGCTACTGTCGTATGTGTTTCAAGGATTTGAAGCAGCATGGCCTAGTGGAAAGAGCATGTGACTGGGAGTCAGAGGATCTGAGTTTTAATTCCGGCTCCTCCGCTTGTCTGTTGCGTGACCTCGGGCAAGTCACTTGACTTTTCTCTGATTCAGCCTCCTTGTAAAATGGGGATTAATAATAATGGCATTTATTAAGCGCATACTGTGTGCAAAGCACCGTTCTAAACAGTGCTGGGGAGGTTGCAAGGTGATCGGGTTGTCGCACAGTGGGCTCACAGTCTTAATCCCCATTTTCCAGATGAGGTAACTGAGGCACAGAGAAGTGAAGTGAGTAGCCCAACGTTACATAGCTGACAAATGACAGAGCAGGGATTTGAACCCATGACCTCTGACTCCAAAGCTCGCACTCTTTCCACTGAGCCACGCTGCTTCTTTGTTCCCATCTCTGTTCTCCCTCTTCTCTACACTGAAAAGCAAGTTAACTTCTCTGTGCCTCAGTTAACCTATCTGTAAATTGGGGATTAAAACCGTGAGCTCCTTGTGGGACACGGACTGTTTCCAATCCGATTATCTTGCATCTACCCCAGCGTTTAGTACAGGGCCTGGCGTGTGGTAGGTGTTTAGCAAATACCATAATAAGCAGAAAATGTAATAGACTGTGAGGCCAGTGTGGGACAGGAAATGTGTCCGAACTGATTTAGTTGTATCCACCCCTCTGCTTAGTACCAATGTCATAATGATAAAATAATAATAATAATAATAATAATAATAATAATAATGACAATAGTAATAATACTATTACTACTGAGTAATAGTACTGAGTATAGTGTTAGCACTAGGTAAGTGCTCAATAAATGCCACCAAGTGATCGATTGTGTACTGTGTTTTTTGTAGCTCCAAATTGCACGAAAATGGCTAACACAGAAAGTTTGTTTCTCTGGAGGATTGTGGGGAATATTTGCTACAATTAAAGAAGGTTGAAATCCTGATTCCATGCTTTTGTTTTTCCTAAATGGTATTTGCTGAATGCTTCCTATGTGCCAGGCACTGTACTAAGTGCTGGGGTAGATACAGGATAATCTGGTTGGAATAGTTAATATCCCTCATGAGGCCCACAGTAAATTTAACATTCCAGAGCAGGAGACTTTCCCAAACCTTTAGTACAATGCTCTGTACAGAGAAGAAATTCAATAAATACTATCATCTGATTGATACATATGCGTGTATATTTTCATTAATTGTTATATTTATCCTTATACATACCTACTCTTGTTCAATTTTTTATTCAACCATTTCATCCTGATGCATTTCCTGTTAAATCCTCATTTTTCCTTAGGCTTTTATTCTTTTAAATACTTTTAATCTCTCCTCCCATTAAATTGTAAGCTCCTTGAGGGCAAAGCAGTGTGTCTCTTGCTTCTCTTCAACTCTTCTCAGTGCTTACTATTTAGAGCTGAATGCTTAGTACAGTACAGAACTCAATGCTTAGCTCAGTACTATGGACACAGTCGTCTCTGGATAAACATCGCCGATTCATTGATCGGATAGGGGAAAAACCAGCTGTATACCAAACTTGTCCTGTATAGAAGTTTGGTGAATGGCCACCCTAGTGTGCATGTATGTATGCATAAGTATGTGTGAGAGTGTAGGTAATAAAGGTAATAATGATGGTATATGTTAAGTGCTTACTATGTGCCGAGCACTAAGTGATCGGGGAGATACAAGGTGATTAGGTTGCCCCACATGGGGCTCACTGTCTTCATCTCCATCTTACAGACGACAGAACTGAGGCACGGAGAAATTAAGTGACTTGTCAAACAGCTGACAAATGGAAGATCCGGGATTAGAACCCATGACCTCTGACTCCCAAGCTCGGGCTCATTCCACTAAGCCACGGTTGCTTCCCCCGTATAAGAATATGCTTATACATCTGCATATGTGTCCATGTATATATGTGAGTTTAGTCACGTGATTTGTGAGTGTGCATGCCTATCTAGGTACATATGCACATTCATGTATGCCCAAATACCTGTGGATGCATGTTTGCATACCGTATGTACCATATATACCGGGTGTATATGTGCAAACATATACATTTTGTTCTCTCTCTCTCTCTCTATATATATATATATTTATATATAACATATATATATGTTATTCAATTATATTTCATTCAATTTTATTTCATTCAATCGGATTTATTGAGTGCTTACTATGTGGAGAGCACTGTACTAAGCACTTGGGAGGGGACAATTCAGCAACAGAGATAATAATAATAATAATAATAATAATAATAATAATAATAATATTGGTATTTTTAAAGAGCTTTCTACGTGCCAAGCACTGTTCTAAGCGCTGGGGTAGATACAAGGGAATCAGTTTGTCCCATGTAAGGCTCACAGTCTTCATCCCCATTTTACATATGATGTTCTGCCGGTCTCAGCTCTGCAACATGGCCAAGATCCGCCCTTTCCTCTCCATCCAAACCGCTACCCTACTCGTTCAAGCTCTCATCCTATCCCGTCTGGACTATTGCATCGGCCTTCTCTCTGATCTCCCATCTTCGTGTCTCTCCCCACTTCAATCCATACTTCATGCTGCTGCCCGGATTGTCTTTGTCAAGAAATGCTCTGGGCATGTTACTCCCCTCCTCAAAAGTCTCCAGTGGCTACCAATCAATCTGTGCAACAGGCAGAAACTCCTCACCCTCGGCTTCAAGGCTCTCCATCACCTCTCCCCCTCCTGCCTCACCTCCCTTCCCTCTTTCTACAGCCCACCCCGCACTCTCCACTCCTCTGCCGCTAATCTCCTCACCGTGCCTCGTTCTCGCCTGTCCCGCCAACGACCTCCGGCCCAAGTCATCCCCCGGGCCTGGAATGCCCTCCCTCTGCCCATCCACCAAGCTAGCTCTCTTCCTCCCTTCAAGGCCCTACTGAGAGCTCACCTCCTCCAGGAGGCCTTCCCAGGCTGAGCCCCTTCCTTCCTCTCCCCCTCGTCCCCCTCTCCATCCCCCCATCTTACCTCCTTCCCTTCCCCACAGCAACTGTATATATGTATATATGTTTGTACATATTTATTACTCTATTTATTTATTTTACTTGTACATATCTATTCTATTTATTTTATTCTGTTAGTATGTTTGGTTTTGTTCTCTGTCTCCCCCTTTTAGACTGTGAGCCCACTGTTGGGTAGGGACTGTCTCTATATGTTGCCAACTTGTACTTCCCAAGGGCTTAGTACAGTGCTCTGCACACAGTAAGCGCTCAATAAATACGATTGATTGATTGATGTTACTGAGGCGCAGAGAAGATAAATGACTTGCCCAAGGCAACACAGCAGACAAGTGACAGAGTTGGGATTAGAACCCACGACCTCTGACTCCCAAGCCCAGTCTCTTTCCACTAAACCACAACAATCTGTACCCAACAGCAGGCTCACAGTCTACAAGGGGGGAGACAGACATCAGAACAAGTAAACAGGCATCAGTGGCATCAATATAAATAAGCAGAATTATAAATATATACACATCATGTCTATAATATATATATATACATATATATGTAAAGTGTATAATGTGTATAATGTATACATATGTGTGCATGTGGATGTGTAAGTCACTTCACTTTCCCTCATCTGTAAAATTAATCAATCAATCAATCAATCGTATTTATTGAGTGCTTACTGTGTGTAGAGCACTGTACTAAGCTCTAGATAGTACAAGTTGGCAACATATAGAGACGGTCGCTACCCAACATTGGGCTCACAGGAGAGTTTAAAATTAAGACTATGAGCCCCACGTGGGACAATCTGATTACCTGGTATCTACTCCAGTTCTTAGAACAGTGCTTGGCACGTAATAAATGCTTAATAAATACCATCATCAACGTTATTATCATTATTATTTGCACATATGTATGGCTGCAAACATACATATGCATATATGTATAGCACAAACATGTATGTGTGTGAGCATTTTTATGTATGTGTGTGTTAGTATGGGTCTCTTCACGTATGGATATAAATGTAAATGTATGTATATGTGTGCATATGTGTGTTTTCAATAACTTCGTCCATCACATTTTAACGAAGTCTCGAGGCCTAGGCAAGAATCCAACTAGTCAGCTGAGGAAAACTGTTCAAGGAGGCTCTGTCTGGGAGCTGAGAGCCGTGAGGACTTTGCTTCAATCAGCAATGAAGCTGGCTGATTTCCCCGGCCGACTCCATCCTCGGCCTCCTCTCCACTGGAACAGTGCCTGTGGTCACTCCTAGGACACAGCAGAGACGGGGGGAGAGGGTGTCTGCATCCTCCTGACCCCGCATCGGCCCTACCAGGGACCCTTCCTCCCTCCTTCTATTCCAGCAGCCCAAGAGCCACCAGAAGCAGTATCTGTTGCTCTGGCACTTGGCTCTCCCAGGCTAAAACTAGCTCAGTGGAAATTAGAAACCAAGCGCTGCACATTGAAGGGAGTCTCCTGTGGACTTGTTAAAAGTGCAACGCGTGGAGCACTTCAGAAAGTTATTTATAAGACACAAGAGGATGGACTTCCTAGCGAAGTCTCGGGGGCCTACTAGCTAGACAGAGCATTCGGCGACGGCTGCCCAGGGCTGAGGGAAAAGAAAAAAAGAGACTAAATCTGAAAAGTTTAGTCCCGGTCCCTAGAGGGAAATCAAGTCACGTGGAGTCCCGGTTCTCACGCAGTGAGGAGGGAGAGGCGGGGGAAATGAACAGCTGATGTGAAAGAATGCTGGACTTTATCCTGATTCCTTCTTGGGCCTGCTTCCTGCCTGCCCCTCCAAATTCCTCAGATCTGTGGACCCTGTCAGCACCCCTGGGCCAGCAGGAGGGATTTTATTTTCTCCTAGAGGGAATCCCCCCAGCTCACACCCAGACTGAGAGGTAGAGGAGGAACATGAGAAACTGCATGGCCTAGTGGCTAGAGCCCGGGCCTGAGAGTTAGAAGGACCTGGGTTCTATTTCCACCTCCTCCTCTTGTCTTTTGTTATACTTTGGTCAAGTCACAGCTCTGTGCCTCAGTCCCCTCATCTATAAAATGGGGATTAAGACCGGGCCCAACCTGATTAGCCTGTATCTACCCCAGTGCTTAGTACAGTGTCTGGTAAATAGTAAGTGCTTAACAGTGACTACCAACTCTGTTTTGCTGTAGTCTCCCAAATGTTTAGTCCACTGCTCTGCATACAGTAAGCACTCAATAAATTCCATTGATTGATTGTTTGACTGATTATCCTTTGTGATGCTGTCATATGTGGCTTTACCAATCCTAGCCTAGTTCAGGACTGAAAGACATGAGATATGGGTTCGAGAACTGGCACTGCTATTTTTGGCTGTGTGGCTTTTGGAAAGCCCCTTAACTTCTCTGTGCCTCAGTTTTCTCATTGGTAAAATGGGGAGACAATACCCGTTTTCCCTCCCTCTTAGAATATTAGTGCAGGGACTGTGTCCAATCAATTTATCTTATATCCATCTCAGCACTTATAGCACGGTGCTGGGTCCATAAAAACAGCGTTATAAAAATTCCGTAGGGGTATATGCTGAGGAAAGGAAAAAAGTACAAAAGTGCAAAGACGTATTGGAAGAAAAGGTTGGGAAATAGTCTGAGAAGTCTTCCCGGAGGAGATGGGTTTTTTTTTAGGGTGAGGTTTGAAATTGAATTCACTGAGTCCAGTTCCCTTCTGTGGTATTAAAAGTATTAATTAAGTGTCCATTGTTGGCAATGCACTATATTAAGCACTTGGGAAAGTTCACCAGGAAGAAAAGCGCTTAGTACAGGGTTCTGAGTTCCAATCCCAGCTCTTTCTGTTGCATGACCTTGGGCAAGTCATTTCACTGCTCAGGGCCTTAGTTTCCTCATCTGTAAAACGGGGATTAAATACCTGTTCCCCCCTCTATACTGTGAGCTTATTGTGGTCAGGGAATGTGTCTACCAACTCCGTTATATTGTACTCTCCCAAGCGCTTAGTACAATGTCTGCACATGGTAAGCACTCAATAAATACCATTGATTGATTCATTCCCCTAGACCATAAACTCATTGTGGGCAGGGAATGTGTCTGCCAATTCTGTTATATTGTACTCTCCCAAGCGCTTAGTACAATGCTCCGCACACAGGAAGTGCTCAATAAATATGATTGACTGATTGATTGAAGGATTCTCCCTCCTACCTAGCCTGTGAGCCTCATGTAAAACAGGAACTGTGCCCAGCTTGATTATCTTATATTTCTCCCAATGTTTAGTAGAGAGATTGGCAAAGAGTAAGTGCTTAACAAATACCACTACTATTATTATTGTTATGAGTCTGTTTATTATTAACTGGTATTAATAATAAAACTCATCTATTAAATTATGATTAATAAAAATAAGCTTCCTCAGAACTTTGGCTCATCTATCTCGCCGCCAACCCCTTTCCCACATCTGCCCCCTCACCTGGAACTCCCTTCCCCTCTAGACCTCCACTCTGCCCACCTTTAAAACCTTACTGAAGACACATCTCTTCCATGAGGCCTTCCCTGATTAAGCCCTCTTTTCCCCACCTCCCTTTCCCTTCTTCATTGTCTAACCCTTGGATCTGTGACCTCTGGGCAGCCCTTACCACTTACGTACACATCTATTAATTATGTATTAATACTTTATTTATATTCATGCCTGTCTTCCCTCTAGACTGTTAACTCGTCATGGGCAGGGAATGTGTCTACCACTCTGTTATATTGTACTCTCCCAGGCTCTTAGTACAGTGCTGAGCCCACAGTAAGTGCTCAATAAATACCATTGATGTTGATGATGATATAATAGTTATGGCATTTGTTAAGCACTTACTATGTGCTAAGAACTGTACTGAGCACTGGGGAAGATAGAAGATTATAAAGCCTGGCAAAGATTTGGCCCCAGATTACCTTTATAGTAAGGATAATTGTGGAATTTGTTAAACATTCACTATTTGCCAAGCAGCTTGGGAGTCAGGAGGACTTGGGTTCTAAACCTGGTAACTTCACGTGTCTGTTGCGTGACCTTGGGAAAATCACTTCAGCTTCCTGCACTTCAGTTGCCTCATCTGTAAAATGAGACCCATGTGGTTCATGGATATTGTCCAAGCTGATTACCTTTTATCTACCCCAGTGCATAGAACAGTGCCTGACACATAGTAAGAATTTAACAAATACCATTAAAAAAATACAAGACAATCATGTCAGACATAGTTCCCATCCTACACTGGGTTCAGAAGAGAGAGGGAGAACAGGGCTTTTATCCACTTTTATCCCCATTTTACACATGAGGAAACCGAGGCCTAGAGAAGTTAAGTGACTTGTCCGAGCTCACACAGAACTAGCGGAGCCAAGATTAGAGGCCAGGATTCATGACTTCATGTCTTGTCTTCTTTCCAGTAGCAGACATTTAATTTAAGCCCTTCAACCTCTCGCCACATGTCCGTGACTCCAGCTGTCACGTTTTCTCATCTGTGCAGTGGGGATTGGCGCATAGTAAGTGCTTAACAAACAAATACCTTTAAAAAGCCTCAAAATACCTTCTCTCCCTTCCCTTTAGACTGGTGAGCACCATCTAGTTCGGGAACTGTGTCTGACCTGATTATCTTGTTTCTATTTCAGCACGTAGTACAGTGCTTGGCACATAAGAAGTGCTTAACAAATAACAAAATTTAAATAATTATACCAAATAATAATAAAAACACCAGTACTAAAAGTGGGTAATTTTATCAACAGGATAATGCTCTTACCACCAACAGATTTCATATAGATAAAGTTTCTTCTCATGGTGTTTGTTAAATATCATTAATTGATAAGCAGTGTGGCTCAGTGGAAAAGAGTACGGGCTTTGGAGGTAGAGGTCATGGGTTCAAATCTCAGCTCTGCCAATTGTCATCTGTGTGACTTTGGGCAAGTCACTTAACTTCTCTTTGCCTTAGTTACCTCATCTGTAAAATAGGGCTTAAGACTAAGCCCCCCGTGGGACAGCCTGATCACCTTGTAACCTCCCCAGTTCTTAGACAGTACTTTGCACATAGTAAGCACTTAATAAATGCCATCATTATTATTATTAAACGCTTGCTCTGTGCCAAGCACTGAACGAAATGCTGGGCAGATACGAGCTAATCAGGTTGGACACAATCCCTGTCCCACATGGGGCTCATGCTCTTCATTCATTCATTCACTCATTCAATCGTATTCATTGAGTGCTTACTGTGTGCAGAGCACTGTCCGAAGCGTTTGGAAAGTACAATTCAAGAATAGAGACAATCTCTACTCACACAAGGTTTACAGTCTGGAGAGGGTCGAGGGGAGACGGACATTAAATCAAGTAAACAGGCATCAATATAAATAAATAAAATTATAGATACATACACATCAAAACAATTATACAGGCGTCAATATAAATTAATAGAATTATACATCCATACATATATTCATAAATACATAAGTTCTGTGGGGTGCGGAGTTGGGGGGAAGAGCGAAGGGAGTGAGGTAAAGTGATGCAGATGGGAGGGGGAGCTGAGGAAAAGGGGGGTTTAGTCTAGGAAGGCCAGTTTCTGCTGAGACGAAGGCCGATCTGTTTACAGACACAACCTTTACTGCTTCTGATTCTTTCTCCTGTTTCTTGTTGTTGTTAAGAACTTACCATGGACCAGACACTGTAGTAAGGGCTGGGATCAATGCAAAATAATCAAGTTAATCCTTAATCTCCCAATTTTACAGGTCGGCTAACTGAGGCCCAGAGTGGTGGAGCTGGGATTAGAATCCAGGTCCTTCTGATTCTTGCTACATGTCCCTAAATCCTCTGATTGATGGATCAATTTATGGTGTATATTGAGAATTTACTTGCTGCAGAGCACTGTGGGAAATGGAGCTAAAGCTTTTATTACTCATTTGACTGTAACTCCCCAAGGTGTGTGAGTGGGGTGACACGGAGTGGGGGTCGTATCTTCTAACTCTTCCGTGTTCTCCTAAGCACACAATGTTCTGTCCATGAAAAATGATATTGATTGGTTACAGGATGGCCAGGTGGAAAGAGCTTGGGCTTTGGGAGTCAGAGGATTAGAGTTCTAACTCCAATCCTAGCTCTATGATTTATCTGCTGGGTCACTTTGGGCAAGTTACTTAAATTATTTGTGCCTCAGTTCCCTTATCCGTAAAATGAGGATTAAGACTTTGAGCCACTCGTGGGACAGCGACTATGTCTGAAATGATTAGCCTGAACATATCCCAGCGCTTAAGACAATGCCTGGCACATAGTAAGCGCTTTACAAATAACACACACACACACACACACACACACACACACACACACACACACACACACAAAGATTAGATCACCCCCATTCCTTGTTCCAAGATTGCATTTTTATCTTGCATCTATTTCAGCATTTAACCTCTAGAAAGTGCTTCCTAAATATCATTTTTCTTCATAGCAGTCATTGTTATATTATTATATATAGTGTAAAGCAATTATTATGGGTATCAGATAGCACTTTTTTTTCCAAAGCCTTTGCCTAGTGGGAAAGCCCGGGCCTGGGAGTCAGAGGACTGGGTTCTAATTCCAGCTCTGCCTCTTGCCTGCTCTGTGACCTTGGACATTTGCTTCTATGTGCACCTGTTTCTTCTTCTCTAAAATGGGGATTCAATAACTGTCCTCCCTCTGTGAGTTCCATATGGGATAGGGACTGTGCCCAACCTAATTACCTTGCATATTCTCCAGCATTTAGTGCAGTGCCTGGAGCATAGTAAGCGCTTAACAAATGCCATTAAAAAACAACAAAAAGGCAGCTACAAATATCATTAGGCAGCTACATACATGCGTTCCTCAGGGGCGGTTATTTTAGGTAGGTGGTCCTGCCGCGGGAGAATAACGGAGAATAAATCAATCAGAGACTCGGTTTCCTCTGCAATCGACCACAGAGCCCACCAGTCAGGGAGATGGCTTCTCATTAATGCTTAATTAACCGACTGATGTGTTTATCGTGGATGAGAAGTTTCCAGACTGCAGAGGCGAAGTTTGAAGATGCCCCTGCTGGGGATGTGTCTGTTGCTTCCAGGATGGGCCACAGGGGACAATTAGGAGGCGGGATTATCGGATTCTGCTATGGAATTTCCTCGGTTTCTCGGTTGGCTGTTGACTTACTTTGGTTCCCAGTCCCCGGAGTGGAGGGCTCTAGGAGAAGCTCAATGGAGACTGGACCGGAGCAGATGAAGTGACCATCAAAGCCATTAATAATAATAACGATGGCATATGCTAAGCACTTACTACCTGTGAGGCACTGTACTAAGCGCTGAGCTGGATAGGAGCAAACTGAGTTGGACATAGACCCTGTCCCATATGGGGCTCACAGTTTCATGACAAGCAGGAGACGGTCGAACTCTCACCAGGATGTGATGTTGGTCATTTTCTTACTTTTACCTCTTAAAGCCGTCAGTCAATTAGTTGGTCAATTATATTTATTGAGTGCTTGCTGTATGCAGAGCACTGCCCTAAGTGCTTGGGAGAGTACAATATAACAATGAACAGTCACATTTCCTGCCAACAATGAGTTTACAGTCTAGAGGGGAAGACAGACATTGATAGAAATAAATCAGTTACAGATATGGACATCAGTGCAGTGGGGCTGGGAGGGTATGAATAAAGGGAACAGGTCAGGGTAATGCAGAAGGGAGTGGGAGAAGAAGAAAGGAGGGCTTAGTCAGGGAAGGCCTCTTGGAGGAGTTGGGCCTTCCATAAAACTCTGAAGGAGGGGAGAGTGTGTGTCTGTTGGATATAAAGGGAAGCACCATGGCCTAGTGGCAAGAGCACGGGCTTGGGAGTCAGAGGACGTGGGTTCTAATCCCGACTCCCCCACCCATCTGCTGTGTGACCTTGGGCAAGTCACTTAACTACCCTGTGCTTCAGTTAACCTCCTCTGTAAAATGGAGATTAAGACTGTGAGCTCCATGTGGGACAAACTGATTGCCTGTAGCTACGCCAGAACTTAGAACAGTGCTAGGTCCATAGTAAGTGCTTAATAAATACTATCATTATTATTTTTATTATTATTTGAAGAGGAAGATCGTTCCAGGACAGAGGCAGGGTGTTGGCAATGACGTATGCATTCATTCATTCATCCATTCATTCATTCAGTCGTATTTATTGAGCGCTTACTGTGTGTACTTGGAAAGTACAATTCGGCAACAGACAGAATCCCTACCCAACAACGGGCTCACAGTCCAGAAAGGGGAGACAGACAACAAAGCAAAACATGTATACTGGCATCAAAAGCATCAAAATAGATAAATAGAATTAGAGATACATGCATACCATTAATAAAATAAATAGAATAATAAGTACGTACAAAGCTGGAGGTCCATTGAGAAGGTTGGCATTAGAGGAGCGAGTGTGCCAGCTGGGAGTGTAACAGCATTAGCAGACATCCCGAGTCCTTATAGACTTCTCTTACTCTTACCTCTTACAGTGGGGTTTGTCCCACAGAAACACCCTCCATGCCTGTACATGATGTCCAGACCTGTGGAGAGTTTAAGTGCTGTTCTTCATGTGGTCAATCGATCCACCAATCTATTGTGTTTATTGGGTGCTTACTGCGTGCACAGCACGGTACTGAATGCATGGGAGAGGATAATATATCAGAGATGGTGGACATATTCCCTGCCCACAAGGAATCAATCAATAGATAGATCTGTGGTGTTTATTGAGCACTTACTGTACTAAGCACATGGAAAAGTCCCATACAGCAGAATTGGTAGACACACTCCCTTCCTACGTCGACCTTACAGCCTACATGGCAATGTAGTAAGGGGGGAGCAGATGGCCTTTCAGTCAATCAAAGAGTCGGTGGTATTTATTTAGTGCTTACTGTGTGCTGAGCACAGTTCTATCGTTGGGAGAGTACGATACAATAGAATTAGCAGACCCGTTCCTTATCCACAACAAGTGACTGAATGAATCAATGGTATTTATTGAGTGCTTACTATGTGCAGACCTCTGTACTAATATTTGAGAGAGTACAATACAATAGAATTAGCAGACATGTTTCCTGCCCACAGTCAATCAATGGTATTTACTGAGCAGCGTGGCTTATTGGAACGAACACGATTTTGAGAGTAAGAGGACGTGGGTTCTAATCCCCGCTCTGCCACATGCAAGCTGTGTGACTTTGGGCAGGTCACTTCACTTCTCTGTGCCTCAGTTCTCTGTGCCTCATCTGTAAAATGGGGATTAAAAGTGTGAGCCACATGTGGGACAACCTGATTACCCTGTATTTACTCCAGCGCTTAGAACAGTGCTTAGCACATAGTTCGCACTTAACAAATACCACTACTATTATTATTATTATTATTGAATGCCTACTATTTGCAGTGTACTATCCTAAGCACTTCCATTCATTCATTTTTTCATTCAATCATATTTATTGCACACTTACTGTGTGCAAAGCACTATATTAAGTGCTTGGGACAGTATGACACAGCATTAAACAGACACATTCTCGGCCCACAATGAGCCTAGAGGGTCTAGAGGGTGTGACAGACATTAATATGAATAAATAAAGAAATTACAGATATGGACATAAGTGCTGTGGGGCTGGGAGAGGAGATAAATAAAGTAAGACCTGGCAGGTCTTACTCTGTGCCGAGCACTGTGATCATCACGGGGATGATAATAATAATGATAAATGTGGTATTTGTTAAGCGCTTACTATGTGCTAAGCACGGTTCTAAGCCATGGGGAAGATACAAAATGATCAGGTCGGATTCAGTCCCTGTCCCAACTCGGGGCTCATAGTCTTAATCTCCATTTTTACGGATGAAGTTACTAAGGCACAGAGAAGTCAAGCTATTTGCACCAGGACACACAGCAGACATTTGGCATTCAGGATTAAAAGTCAGGTCTTTCTGGTTCCCAGGCCCGGTACCAATCAACTAGATCATGCTACTTCTTAGTGTGGCCTATTGAATAATTTATGAGCACGTTTTGTTTCCAGAGACCTATATTAAGTGTTTTGGAGAGTAGACTTGTTGTGGTAGACACAATTCCTGTCCATGAGGTACTTACAATCCGCAGTGGACTGTATGAAGTGCTTGGAAACTAAAACCCAATCTCTGGCCACAGTCTACCAAACTGTGGTATTTGTTAAGCCCTTACTACCTATCAAGCACTGTTCATAGTGCTGGGGATAATACAAGATAATCAGTTCAGACACGGTCCCTGTCCCACGTAGATGTCACATTTCGAGGGAGAATAGATATTTAATCCCCATTTCATAGATGAGGGAACTGAGGCACAGAGAAGTGAAGTTACTTGCCCAGTGTCATCCATCAGGCAAGTGGTTGAACGGATCAGAATCCAGGCCATCTGATCTGTGCTATTTCCACTGGCCCTCGCTGCCTCAGTCTAATACCTGCAGTGCGTGTAATGAGCAATACAACACATTGAATTTGATGATTTTATGTTTCACAAATAGTTCAGAGGGTCAGCGAAATGACACCAAGAAGGGGAAGTGGCAGGTGGTCAACAGGTTTGTGTGTTGGCTGGTTTCTCCATTCTGCAGGTCCAAAGACTGGGGAGACCCTTCAGCCCACCCTCTTCTTTTTAAATTTTTATGGTGTTTAAATGCTGCCTGTGTGCCAGCCACTGTACTAAGCACCGGGGTACCAACAAGCTACATTAGGTTGGACACAGTCCCTGTCCCAAATGGGGCTCACAGGCTTAATCCCCATTTCATAGATGAGGTAACTGAGGAAGAAAGAAATAAAGTGACTTGTCCCAGGTCACACAGCAGACAAGTGGCAGAGTTGGGATTAGAATCCATGGCCTTACAACTCCCTGGCCCGAGCTCTATCCACTAGGTCCTGCTTCTTCTGCTCGAAGGGAGGATGGAGCTATAGGTGACTGACGAGGATGAATAGAATCAAGGTCGACATATGGAAAGGAAGGGGATAATGAGGTCAGAGAGAATCAGATAGGATGTGTCATCACCTTAACTTTATTCCTCTCCTTCTACCAGTTTGCTCTCGTGCCCCTGACCTGATTAAATGGAAGACGTTTGGAGCCTTGAGGGAAGTAGGGAGAGATGGAGCCAGGAAGTCAATGACGATAATAATAATAAGGATAATGACATTTGTTAAGCGCTTTATATGTGCCAAGCACTGTTCTAAGTACTGGGGTAGATACGAGGTAATCGGCTTGTCCCACGAGGGGTTTACAGTCTTCATCCCCATTTTACAGACGAGGTAACTGAGGCACAGAGAAGTTAAGTGACTTGCTTAAACTCACACGGCTGGTAAGTGGCAGAACCAGGATTAGAACCCACATCCTCTTACTCCCAAACCCATGTTCTTTCAACTAAGCCACGCTGCTTCTCGACCAACCTCCAAAGCACTATGCTAAGCACTGGATGTAGATAGGGAGGCAGCGTGGCCCAGTGGAGAAAGCACAGGACAGAAAATGAGGAAACCTGGGTTCTATGTCTGTCTCCCCCTCTAGACCTCTCGTTGAGTGCAGGGAATGTGCCTGTTGCATTGTTATGTTGTCCTCTCCCAAGCACTAGGTACACAGTAAGCGTTCAATAAACACGATTTATTGACTAATTCCTCTGCGCTGTAAGCTCACTGTGGGGAGGGAATGTATCTATCACTCTACTGCCCTGTGATCTCCCAAGTGCTCTGTTCACAGTAAGCACTCAATAAATACCATTGATTGATTGAGGTGGGGATGGGGTGATGATTCTGCCGGAGCAGGTGGCCGAAGAGGGATGAGTAGTGTTATAAGTGCTTAGTACAGCGCTCTGCACAGAGTAAGCACTCAATAAATACGATGGAATGAATTTAATCTCGGGTCAGATGAGATGATAAGGCCCATGGTTTCAAATGGAGGTGTAACCTAAACGTGACAGTCTCAAACGTCAATGACTTTCCCGGTGCTCAGTTGCCTAAACAGGACCACGGCTTATTTAAAAGTTCAATTATGGCGGGATCGGGTTTTATTTCCGGGAAAGACATCGCCTCCTCAGGACCATCCCCAGGGCGGCCTTCACGTCACGGTTCCTCAGGCTGTAGATGAGGGGGTTCAGGGCGGGGGGCACCATGGCTTAGAACACGGACACCAGCAGGCCCGGCGTCAAGGGGGAGAGGGACGGCGACTTCAAGTGGAAGGAGGAGGCTGTGGTGAAGAAAACAGCGGTGACGGCAAGGTGGGGCAAGCAGGTGGAGAAGCCTACGGCCCGGCTCTCGGCGGCCGGCATCATCAGTACGGTCTGAAAGATGCACACGTACAGGACGACGATGAAGGCCAAGAACATCACCCCCAGGGAGACACTGCTGGTCATGTTCGCGTCAAGAGCAAGAGATAAAGCAAGAGACCTTTACTAAGGAGGGGTTATCGCGGAAGAATTGGTGAAGCGCGGTGATCTGCAGAAGAACAGGGAGAAAGTACCAGCTGAGAACAAGCCTCCAAACAGTCGCCCGCTGAGCCAGGAGGAGGCGGCCATCTTCCCCCGGGTCCCGGGAGCCATGAGGACCTCGCAGCTCGGGGGAGACCGTTGCTCCCCGGGGTTTCGGGGGCAACTCTCGGGTTCTTACCCTCTCCGGGTCTTCGGACGTCTCCGGACGCAGGCTGCGCGTTCACACCAGGAAGAGTCAGCCAGAGGTCCAAAGCTTGGTTGCCGTTTATTTGCTATCAGCGATTACATGGCTAATAAAGAGAGAGAGAACGAGAGAGAGAGAGAAAGGGAGGGAGAGAGGGCACCTGTGTGTGTCCCCCCTTGTCTTGTTCATCTCTTATATCCCCCGTTGCCCGGGGGCAGGGTTTTCTCAGGCCATGTAGCACACTCACTCGCCACCCTCCAGCCACTAGCCTAGCAACAGCTCTGTCCATCACGAAGCGTTTGCTCTTGCTGGCCCCCAGCCACCCGTTGCCAACCATCGCTGGCTGCGGATATGGCCTTGAGGTTGCCTCCGAGCTTTGCAGGTGCAAGCTTGTTTTTCTTGCCCTGGTCCCTTTATCTCCTGTTGTTGAGTCTGTTTGGCCTTGAGCCGTTGGGTACGGTTTGTGTGCACATACTCCCTGTCTCAGTGCTTTCCCACGCTCCCCACGGAGACAGATGGTGGTGTAGCGGTCGTAGGACATGGCCGTGAGGACGAACACCTCTGAGCCGGCAAACCAGACCACGGAGAAGACTTGTGTGACAGAGCCCAGGAGGGAGATTTCTCTAGGGCCGGCCAGGGAGTTGTGGGTGGATTTGGGGACGGTGACGGAGATGAGGCAGAGGTCGGGGATGGACCGGTTCCTGAGGAAGAAGTACATAGGTGTGTGGAGGTACCGGTCGAGGGCGGTAATGGCGACGATGAGGAGATTATTTCAGGGAACTGTGATAAATACTGGGGTAGATTGATAGTCCGAGAGGCAGAAAGGTGACCTAGTGGAAAGGGCACGGACTTGTTAGTAGATTTCGGTTCTGATCTGATTTTGGTTCTGATCTCTGTCCTGCTCTTGGCCTGAGACCTTGGGCAAGTCACTTATTCCCTTGGTGCCTAGGTTTTCTGGTCTGTAAAATGGAGAGGTTTTATGTGCTCACCCCAAGTGTTGGCCTGGAAGCCCCATGTGGGTCAGGGACCATGCCCTATCTGTTTACTCTCAGTCAGTCAGTCAGTCAAATACTCTAGCCTGGAACGCCCTTCACTCCTGAAATCCGCCAATCTAGCACACTTCCCCCCTTCAAAGCCCTACTGAAAGCTCACCTTCTCCAGGAGGTCTTCTCCATATCATCTGCTGTCTTTCCCCTCCCCATCTCCCCGACTTGCTTCCTTTGCTCTACCCCCTCCCAGCCCCCTGGCACGTGTTCATACTAATTTTATTCATTTTTATTGATGTGTATGTAGCTATACTTTTATTTATTTATAATGATGCTACTGATGCCTGTTTACTTGTTTTGATGTCTGTCTGGCCCCTTCTAGACTGTGGGAGGGGAGACACTTACCACGTACCATTATGAAAAAAATAATCAGAGAAGGTCCCGTGAATTTAACAGAGTTTCAGAAAGGGTATTTGTAGATGGGAAGCCCTGTGCTCATTAAATACGATGGAATGAGTGAATGAATGAATTTGACAGATTAAGTCCTTGCCTCGAATCCATTCGTTCTTCCTTCCATCCATCTTTCCTACTATCCATCCGTCTATCTGTCTGGCTGTTCACCCATCTGTTTGTCCATCCATCCATCCATCCATCCATCCATCCATCCATCCATCCGTCCGTCCGTCCATCCATCCATCCATCCATCCATCCATCCATCCATCCATCAATCCATCCATCCATCCATCCATCCATCCATCCATCCATCCATTACAATAGTAATAGTGGTATTTGCTAAGCACTTACTCTGTGCCAGGGATTGTACTACATGTTGGGGAGGTTACAAACTAATCAGGTTTTAGAGAGTCCCTATACCAGATGGGGCTCACAGTCTAAATTCCTATTTTACAAATTTGATAACTGAGGGACAGAGAGGCGAAGTGCCTTGCCTCAGGTCACACAGCAAACCCTCTCATTCATCCATCCATCTATCCATCCATCTACCCACCCACCCTTCCATCCATTCATCCACCCAACAACCCATCCATGCATCCATCTATCAATCCATCCATCCATCAATCGATGCTATTTACATCCTGGGTGTAAAGTACTGTAGTGAACCCTTCAGAGAGATTAAAATAAACACCATCCCTGCTTTCCAAGAGCTTCAAATCTAAGAGCAGAGATGGACCAAGAATTAATTAAGGAGAGTATGAAGAAGAGAATAATAATAATAATAATAATAATAATAATAATGGCATTTGTTAAGCGCTTACTATGTGCAAAGCACTGTTCTAAGAACTGGGGAGGATACAAGGTGATCAGGTTGTCCCACAGAGGGCTCACAGTCTTAATCCCCATTTCCCAGATGAGGGAACTGAGGCCCAGAGAAGTGAAGTGACTTGCCCAAAGTCACACAGCTGACAATTGGCGGAGCCGGGATTTGAACCCATGACCTCTGACTCCAAAGCCTGTGCTCTTTCCACTGAGCCACGCTGCTTCTCATGGAATGGAATGGAAAGTATGGTTAATAGATGACTATGTGCTTCAAGAATACATTTTATAAAAGCCACTATGAACAAAGCTATAATAGTGGGTGTGAGTGCAGAAATGGGGAAGTGGTCTAAGATGTTGATTGGTAGCTGGTAGAAGATGACTTTAGGAGAAGAAAAATGAATCGTGTGAGGCATCGTGTAAGTGATGGGATGACGGAGGGGCTTTGAAGGTGGGGAAAATTGTGCTCTGATGGACTGGAAGGGGGCAGGCGGAAATGTAGGCTGAAAAATTATTTCTCCATTTTCCATCATTGAGATATTTTGAAAGGGGACAGGGCCATTCAGAGGAGAGAATGCAGTGACCTCCTCACCCCAATTTGGTACAGTGTCTCAGCTCTGAGATAGAAGAGGACGAACCCTAGGCTAGAACCTATTCCTCCTGAACAGGGATTTTCCCGTCGTGTCCACCCAGCCAGTATCAGTGATTCCTTCCCATCACCCTGTTCTCAGAACCCCTCACACCTCCCAAACAGAAAATAATAATCACAATAATAATAATAATTGCATTTGTTAAGCGCTTACTACGTGTCAAGCACTGTTCTAAGTGCCTGGGTAGGCACAACTTAATCAGGTTGTCCCACCTGAGATTCACAGTGTTAATCCCCATTTTCCAGATGAGGTTACTGAGGCCCACAGAAGTTAAGTGGCTTGCCCAAAGTCACATAGCAGACAAGTGGCGGATCCAGGATTAGAACCCACTTCCTCTGACTTCCAAGCCTGGATTCTTGCCACTAAGTCATGATGCTTCTCATGCTGCTTCTCTGAGTTGATCCCACAAACCTGTTAGGGGGAGGGTGTTAGGATGGATTGAAAGTCATTTCTCTCTCTAGATTTGCAATCAGAAAACGTCAGAAAATACAACTAATTAAATGACCGATTGATTGTTTGAGGCCTAGTCGCTGGAGCATGGACCTAGGAGTCAGACTGGCGTGGGTTCTAATCTCGGCTCTTCTACCTTTCTGCTGCGTGACCTTGGGCAAGTCTCTTCCCTTCTCTGGGCCTCAGGTCCCTCATCTGTAAAATGGGGATTGAGACTGAACCCCATGTGGGACAGGGACTCTGTCCAGGCTGATTAGCTTATATCGAATACCAGGACTTAGTACAGTGTGTGGCACATAGTAAGTGCTTACCAGGTACCACTGAAGAAAAAAAGAAGCTGAAACGGCCACCTGTTGACCCAGATGGTCACTAACAGCCGTTACCGTTAGGATGCTGTTACCATGGGAACCCTGCAATCAAGTGCCTTCACCGGATCTTCATTTCTGTGGGGACTCAAAGACTGTGGGGATTAACCTCCATGATCTGATCCTCCGAGGACCCCCTCGGAGCAGCGGCGACTTTATCTATGGGGATGGGGAACCTGTCCGGAAAGCGCATTTCAGTTTATGCAGAACTGCAGAGAGAGACTGACAGCTCCTTGCTATCCCTCCGTGGCCACTGCATCCAGGGGTCCGAGGAGAGAAGGGGGATTAGCCCAGCCCAGAGTGGGTCGGAGGTCCCCCAGCCCCACGCTGGCCTGGTGAGAGTGCCCGGGGGTGGAGAGGGGCAGGGAAGGACCATAAGGCTAATCGCTGTGAGTGTAAGGGTCTCTCCGGGAAGATGTTCGTACTCGGGGTCCAGGATGGAGTTGGAACAAGGGCTGTGTATACAAGCAGAGAGAAATCATTTGCCCCTACGGTAGCCCCCTGATCTCCTCCATCCACTGCCCAAATCCCGGCTACCATAGCTGCCGGGCAAAGGGATTATGGCATGGCGTCATGGCCGTGGTGATTTCAAGCATCAGCTCAAACCTCCGGGAAGAGACAAGAGGGTATGACTGTGACTGCACCAACCAGATGCTTCACAACTAATTCCTCCTCACAAGACATCCCCCCCCCCCAAATCTTGGGAGGATGAAAGAGAGAAGGAGTGTGGCCTAGTGGATACAACGTGGGCTTGGAGTCAGAGGACATCAGTTCTAACAACGGCTCCACCTCTTTTTATTTTTTAATGGTATTTGTTATGCGCTTACTATGTGTCAAATATCGTTCCAAGCACAGGGCAAATTAATCAGTACCCTGTACCTCATGGGGCTCACAGTCTGAGCAGGAAGGAGACAGGAGAACTGAGACACAGAGAAGATAGGTGACTTCCCCAAGGTCTCAGAGAAAGCAATTGGCAGAGTTGGAATTAAAGCCCATGCCCATCCTCTTTCCACTGGGCCAGGCTACTTCTCTTCTGGGTGATTTGGGGCAAGTTACTTCGCTTCTCTGTGCCTCAGTTCCCTCATCTGTAAGATGGAGACTGAGACTGTGAGCCCAGTGTGGACAGTGACTGCGACCCACCCAATTTTCTTGTATTCACCCCAGAGTTTAGTACATTGCCTGGCATGTAATGAGAGCTTAAGAAATACTATAAAAAGGGAGGTAAAAGGCATGATCTCTGCCCTCAAAGAATTCCCAGTCTAATAGGCTAGATAGGCAAAATGTCATCTACAATTGGGAGGGGAAAAGAATGGAACAATGTATATGTGGATGCGAATCAGCCTGGCTTAGTGCAAAGAGCAGGGGCTTGGGAATCACACGTTTTGCGCTCTAATCCCAGCTCCGCCACTTGTCAGCTGTGTGATTTAGGGCAAGTCACTTCACTTTTCTGTTACTCTGTTACCTCATCTGTCAAATGGCAATTAAGACTGTGAGTCCCATGTGGGACAACCTGATTACCTTCTTTCTCCCCCAGTGCATAGGACAGTGCTTGGCACATCGTAAGCGCTTAACAAATACTATCAATATTATTATTAGTAATTATTATTATTTTTGAATGCTTAATGTGTGCAGAGCACTAAACTGGGTGCTGAGGAGAGTACCCTATGAAAGAGTTGGTAAACATTTTCCCTGCCCACAAGGAGCTCACCTATAGGTGAGAAGAAGACATTAACCAGTCAACTAATCGGAGACATTTAAAGAGTGCTTACTGTGTGCAGATCACTGTACTAAATGCTTGGAAATATAAAATATGAAAGAGTTGGTAGCCATATGTTCTCAAGGAGTTTATAGTCTAGAGTAATGACCCTTACCTTCAGAAACAATAACCTGATGATCTGCGGATGCATTACGTCTGGAGATGGTCACTGACATATGTTGGGAAGTAGTGAATTAGCTAAATCCAACTTGAGAAGGTGGAATTTCAGAGGGTTTTTGAGGGTGGGTTGTCTTTGGGCTGGGGAATTGAAAAGGATGGATTTCCACGCCAAAGGAAGGGTTGGAGCCAGACTTGGGAGGAGGAAGTGTCGAAAGCGAGTCACAGTAAGAAGGTTCTTTTTGGAGGGTTGGATTAAGAAAGCAGATAATGAGGAGGAGAGTTAGAACAGGTGGATGGCACTGAAGCCAGAGATCAGATTCACTGAAGTCAACCCAACTACAGTACGTTATTACTCTAGCCTGTAAGCCCGTTGTGGGCAGGGACTGAGTCTGTTTATTATTCTATTGTACTCTCCCCCGCATTTAGCACACAGTAAGCGCTTAATAAATATTACCGAACGAATTCAATTTCCATTTTACAGGAGCTACTGCCATCAGGTTCAAGGCCCTACTGAGAGCTCACCTCCTCCAGGAGACCTTCCCAGACTGAGCCCCCTCCTTCCTCTCCCCCT
The DNA here is from genome assembly GCF_015852505.1 of Tachyglossus aculeatus. Lineage (NCBI taxonomy): Eukaryota > Metazoa > Chordata > Mammalia > Monotremata > Tachyglossidae > Tachyglossus > Tachyglossus aculeatus. Next base: position 4,132,490 of record NW_024044838.1, on the reverse strand, counting down.
CGTCCCCCTCTCCATCCCCACTGTTTTACCTCCTTCCCTTCCCCACAGCACCTGTATATATGTATATATGTTTGTACATATTTATTACTCTATTTATTTTACTTGTACATATCTATTCTATTTTATTTTGTTAATATGTTTGGTTTTGTTCTCTGTCTCCCCCTTCTAGACTGTGAGCCCACTGTTGGGTAGGGACTGTCTCTATATGTTGCCAACTTGTACTTCCCAAGCGCTTAGTACAGTGCTCTGCACACAGTAAGCGCTCAATAAATACGATTGATTAATTGATTTATCAGGTTCTCTGTGCTAGAAGCTGTGTATGCTTGTGTGTATGTGTGTGCATGCAAAATATTAGGTAGTGGAAGCAGCAAACAAGTTCAGGCAGTGGGGAGCGTTGAAGAAGAAGATAGAAAGAAATATCCCTCCAGACTCTAAACTCGATGTGGGCAGGGAATGTGTCTACCAACACTGTTGGGGCGGTCGAGGGGAGACAATATCAGGAATTCCCTTTAAATCAACCAAAATAATGTGAAAATCTGAATCCTTCCTTATCCCTGCTGGATAAGTAACTCAAAGATCATTTTGAATTCAATAACTGTCTTCTCTCCATTAAGAATCTCTAGAAAATGTCCTGTCAGTTTCTTCACTCATCCGATCAATGGACTCTGACTTTGGTTCTCCCCTCATTCACTGCAGAAAGTCAATGCTGCCTCCCCAAAATGCCCAACGTCTCCAAGGTGATGGGATTCCTCCTGCTGGGATTCTAGGAAGTCCGGAAGCTGCAGCTGGTCCACACCACTCTGTTCCTCCTGGTCTACCTGGCAGCCCTGATGGGGAATCTTCTCATCGTCGCCATCACCGCTCTCGACAGGCGCCTCCACACCCTCACGTACTTCTTCCTCAGGAACGGGTCCCTCATCGACCTCTGCCTCACTCCGTCACCGTCCCCAAATCTGTCACCATCTCCTTGAAAAATAACAGCTCCATTTCCTTCCTGGGTTGTGTGGCTCAGCTCTTACTGGTGATATAGCTTGCCGCTTCGGATTATTTTGTTCTCACGGCGATATCCTATGACCGATACAAAGCCACCTGCCGCCCCCTGCACTACGAGGCCATCATGGACCTAGGGTCCTGAAGCTGGCTGCCGCCACCTGGCTCAGCGGGGGGCTTTTTGGGATCCTATATTCTGCTTCGACTTTCTCCCTGTCCTTTTGCAGTTCCAACGTCGTCCCTCAGTTCTTCTGTGACGTCCCCTCCCTACCGAAGATCACATGCTCCGAGGACCACGGTGCCATCGACGTGAACGTGACCATCAGGGTAGCGTTAGGCTTTGTCTTCTTCGTCCCCATCGTCGTCTCGTACGAGCATGTCTTCTGGGCTGTGCTGAGGATGCAGGCTACCGAGAGCCGGGCCAAAGCCTTTTCCTTTTCCACCTGCCTGCCTCACCTCGCAATTGTTATCATTGTCATTTTGACAGCCGTCACCGACCATCTGAAGCCGCCCTTAGACTCCTCCTCGACGCTGGACCTGCTGGTGTCCGTGTTCTACGCAGTGGTACCCCCTGGTCTGAAGCCCCTCATTTACATCCTGAGGAACCAGGACATAAAGGCCGCCATCGGGAGAGTTCTAAAGAGGAGATTTCCACACATTTGTCTCTAGAAATAAACTGTCTCTATGTGTTGATATTACCATCAGTCACTTCGCTAAGACACCCTACAGAGGGGTAAATATGAACAGTTGTCTTTTCTGGCTGAAAGGAGGCTTTCCCAGGGTCCGGAGGGACGTCTGATAAGATCAGTGTGTGACGGACAATTCTGCCTCAAAAGGTATTGCTCTGGGTTCGATACAAGCTAACAGGTTGGACCCAGTTTATATCCGACAAGGGGCTCAATCTTCATCTCCATTTTACAAAAGAGGGAACTGAAACCACAGAGAAGTGAAGTGACTTGCCCAAGGTCCCACAGTAGACAAGTGGCGGAGCCGGGATTGTCACCCAGGTCTTTCTCACTCCCTGGCCTGAGCTCTATCCACTCGTCCATGCTGCTTCTCTTCAGTAAGTCATTTAACCTTCATAATTAACAAATTCATTGTTTCCTTCCCAGACCGTTGAAGTTGTGCAAAATCTATCAGTCTCACGCGATGTGGAAACATTTCCTCCTTGTGTTGCGTTCCTTAGTATCGATGTCTTCTTCTGAATAAAGTTTTTCTAACCGACCTGCTACTTTTCCTTTCTGAGAGTGAACGTGTTAACAGTGCTGTGACTTGTGAAGTGAAGTAGTGTGATCTAGTGAAAACAGCATGGGCCTAAGAGTCATTCCTTCATTCCTTTAATCGTTTTATTAAGCGTTTACTCTATCCAGAGTACTGTCAGAGAGCCTGGATAGACTGTAAGCTCATCCGAACTGCCAAGCCTGTGCCACAGTGCCAAAGCCCAGCAGGTGGCTGCGTGGTAGCCATGGTTGGGCAGTGGATAATAATAATAATGATAATAGTATTTGTTAAGCTCTTCCTATGTGCCAGACACTGTTCTAAGCACTGGAGTGGGTACAAACCAATCAGGATGGAGGGGCTTGTGATGGTTGGGGTCACTGCACAGGACAATGCTCCCCTCCTGCAAGCCTCCTGCTCGGTCAGGGGGCACGGCCCTGGACTGAACACCAACATAGGTCCCGAGTGTGAGCATCTCCCCAGAGTGGCTCCGAATCTTCCTTCTGCCTCCTTGTCCCTCCCTGTCCCTCCAACCCCTTCCATCAACGTCACACCCACTGGGGAAGCGTGGGTCCTGAGGGGCCCTCAGTTCCGTCTCCCCTTGGTATTCTGGGTGGGGCAGGTCACGAAGTCTCCAAAAACTGGCTACCGCACTTGGCACACAAGATGTGCTCAGTCAATGTCAGTGATGAACTAGTGGATGGATGAATGAATGTATGAATGGATAGATGGCTGGATGAGAGAAGATGGATCTGAGCAGTGGATGGGCTCTGTATCCATCTTTTACTACCCTTATTCCAACAGTCATACCTACCCAAAGAGTGCGCCTTATTCTTCACCTCTTCAAAGCTTTACTGAAGGACATCTCCAAGAGGCCTTCCGTGGCTATGTCCTCTTTTCCTTTTCATCCACTCCCTTCTGCGTCGCCCTGAATTGCTCTCTTTATTCACCCCCTTCCCAGCTCCACATCTCTTATTTCCAAATCTGTAATGAATTTATTCACATTATTGCCTGTCTCCCACTTCAGACTGTAAGCTCACTGTGGTCAGAGAATGTGTCTGTTATATTGTTATACTACACTCTCTCAAGTACTTAGAACAGTGCTCTGCATATCGTATGCACTCACTAAATATGATTGACTGATTCCTAAATTGTTTCTATTATCATCATCATCATCATCCTCAGTTAAAAGTAGTTATTGAGAACTTATTATGTGCAGAGCACTCTACTAACATCATGGGAGAGTACAATACAACAAAAGCAGCTAGCACGTTCTCTGCCCACAACAACCTAGCAGTCTAGAAGACCACCTAATTGAATGTTTGGTCAGCCCACTGAATAAAATCACCCAGACCTGGGACAGTTGGGAGGCTGAAATGTCTCGGATATTAGATCGGTATTCCACATTCCTCCTACACCCAATACTTTAGGAAAAATCAAAGCAATGCAAGGAATAATTGCGGTCTATCCATCCATATTCTCATCCTAGCTCTGCCACTAGTCTGCTCTGTGACCTTGGGCAAGTCCCTTCAATTCTCTGTCCTTCAGTTACCTATCTGTAAAATGGAGATTGAGAATGTAAAGGCCACGTGGGACAGGAGACTGTGTTCAACCCGATTTGCCTGTATTCATTCATTCATTCATTTTTTTCAATCGTATTTATTGAGAGCTTACTGTGTGCAGAGCACTGTACTAAGCGCTTGGGAAATACAGGTCGGCGACATATAGAGATGGTCCCTACCCAACAACGGGCTCACAGTCTAGGAGGGGGAGACAGACAACAAAACAAAACAGGTAGACAGGTGTCAATGCCATCAGAATACATAGAATTATAACTATATACACATCATTAATAAAATAAATAGAGTAATAAATATGTACAAATACAAACAGGTGATGTGGGGAGGGGAAGGGGGTAGGGCAGAGGGAGGGAGGGAGGGGAGCGATGTGGAGGGGAGGAGGAGGAGAGGAAAAGGGACATTCAGTCTGGGAAGGCCTCCTGGAGGAGTTGAGCTCTCAGTAGGGCTTTGGAGGGAGGAGAAATGTATCCATCCCAGTGCTTAGTACAGTGCCTGGCACAAAGAAAGCGCTGAACAAATACCATAATAATACTGGTAATAATGATAATAATAATAATAATAATAATAATAATGATCATTAACAGAAGTGAAGATACCCTAGAAAGCAATCACAAGATCCCTCTAAATATACTGTTACAAGAATCAGCAGGGGGTAGCTGGATCTAACCCAAGAAGTACAAATTCATGGGCTCCGGATCATAATCATAATTAATTATCATAATCATAATTATCAACATTATCATTATAGTCTTAATTAACAATTTACATGCAAAAGGCTGTAACGAGTCCTGAGTAGAAACAAAATGATCAGCTCAGACAAAGCCCCTGGCAATAAGAGGCTCAGAATATAAGAGAAAGATAAAGCACGTATCAAATCCTCATGTTACAGAGAGACCCGGAGAGGTTAAGTTGGTTACCCAAGGGTTGGCATTAGAACTCAAGTGTCATGGATCCTAGTGGTACAATTAATGCCCCCTAGACTGTAAGCTCCTCCTGGGCAGGAAACCTGACTACCAAATCTTTTATCTCCCCTTCCAACCCCTTTTTTCCCCTTGATTTTCCCATCACTGTGGATGATCCACCATTCTTCCTGTATCACAAGCCCATAACCTTGGCATTATCCTCGAATCCTCTCTTTCATTCAACCCACAAATTCAATCCATCACTAAATCCTGTCGGGTCCCCCTTCGCAACATCGCTAAAATCTGCTCTTTCCTCTCCATCCAAACTGCTACCACGTCAATCTAATCCCTTATTCTCTCCCATCTTGATGATTTTATCAGCCTCCTTGCTGACCTCCCAGGCCTCCTGTCTCTCCCTACTCCAGTCCATACTTCACTCGGGACATGGGACAGGGGGACACTGTCTCTCCCCCTCCTCCCCTCCCCATCCCCTCAGCCTTACCTCCTTCTCCTCCCCACAGCACCTGTATATATGTATATATGTTTGTACGTATTTATTACTCTATTTATTTATGTATTTTATTTGTACATATTTATTCTATTTATTTTATTTTGTTGATATGTTTTGCTTTGTTCTCTGTCTCCCCCTTTTAGACTGTGAGCCCACTGTTGGGTAGGGACCTGATCATTTTTCTATAAAAGATTTTCAATCCATGTTTCCACACTCCTCGGGAACCTCCAGCGTTTACCCATGCACCTCCATATCAAACTGAAACTCCTCATCACGGCTTTAAAGCACTCAGTAACTTGCCCCCACCTACCTCACCTCACTACTCTCCTACTACAACCCAGACAGCATACTTCACTCCTGTAGTAAATGTGATTGATTGACTGTGGATTGAATATCAGCACAAGGAAACGGACATTTCGACCTATAAAGAAGTCTGGAGGATTTTCCTTTTTAAGACTGTTCACAGAGCAGCGTTCATGTCCTGGTTCCGCAGGCTGTAGATGAGGAATTTCAGGGCCGGGGCATGATGGCGGACATAGAACACGGACATCAGCAGGTCGAACATCGAGGAAGAGTGTGAAGGCGGCTTGAGATAACCAAATATGCCTGTGAAGAGGAAGACGTTGACGACGACGAGATGGGGCACGCAGGTGGAGAAGGTTTTGGCCTGGCCCTTGGCAGCCGGCATCCTCAGCACAGCCCAGAAGTTGCGCACATACAAGACGACAATGGAAATGAAGCCTACCGCACTTATGGTTATCCCAAAGGTCATGATCACGTCGATGGCGGAGTGATCAGAGCAGATGATCTTCATCGGGGGCAGGACGTCACATAAGAAATGCTGGACAACGTTGGATCCGCAGAAGGGCAAGGAGAAGATCAAAGCTGAAAATAAAATCCCTAACAGCCCTCCTCTGAGCCAGGAGGCATCAACCATCTTCCCAGAAGCCCTTGGTTTCATGAGGAACTCATAGGTCACGGGGAGACAGATAGCGGCATAGCAGTCGAAGGACATGGCCATGAGGATGAAAAACTCCGAGGCAGCAAACAGGACTACCAGGAAGAGCTGAGTGGCACTGCTCTAGAAGGAGATGGATCCGCAGTTAGTCAGAGAGATGGTGACGGATTTGGGGACGGTGACAGAGGTGAAGCAGAGGTCAATGAGGGCCAGGTTCCTGAGGAAGAAGTACATGGGGGTGTGGAGGTGACCGTCGAGGACGGTGACGGTGACGGTGAGGAGATTCCCTGTCAGAACCTGCTTCTCTGTTAGAGAAGAAGCGTGGCTCAGTGGAAAGAGCACGGACCTTGGAGTCATAGGTCATGGGTTCGAATCCTGGCTCTGCCTCTTGTCAGCTGTGTGACTTTGGGCAAGTCACTTAACTTCTCTGGGCCTCAGGTACCTCATCTGTAAAATGGGGATGAAGACTGCGAGCCCCCTGTGGGACAACCTGATCACCTTGTATACCCCAGCGCTTAGAACAGTGCTTTGTACATAGTAAGCACTTAATAAATGCCATTATTATTAACCGCCAGGTAGACCAGGAGGAACAGCACGGCGTGGACCAGCTGCAGCTCTCTGATCTCCTAGAATCCCAACAGGAGGAATTCCCTCACCCTGGAGACGTTGGGCATGTCCTGCAAGATGTCCTTGGGCATCGTGATAGGACCTGATTTCAGAGAGGGATTAAAAACATTCAGGGAGAAACTCACATCGCAAGGTAATGCACTTGTCTGGAGATGAACCTCAATCAATCCATTAACCAATCAATGATATTTATTGAGCGCTTACTGTGTGCAGAGCACTGTACCAAGCACTTGGGAGAATCCACTACATCAGCGTTGGTAGACACATTCCCTTCTCACATCCAACTTGCAGTCTAGAAAGGGAAGCTCACCTCGTCATCTCCTCCTGCCTCCTGCCTCAATTCATGACACAACGGGAAACTTTCCACGTTGATGATATCTATTTTATTCTGAAACATCAGCAGAGATTGTGTCCAGTTTTCTGCCCACAGTAAGCGCTCAATAAGTTCCATTGATTGAATTGTGCTATGAAAATCTAGAACGCAGGGGTCGTGTAATCAGGAAACGATGTGCTTAAGGAAGGCTGGTACTCTACAATTCACTTTGTTGGACACTACACGTACAAGCCATTTCTTCCTGCAACACAACACACTGAGTCCAAACAGGCTCGTAGTGTTGAATGGAAGTTTGCAAATTCCTAGTCAAGACACGTTCCAGCAGGGATTATGGCAAAATTGGGTTTAGCAACAAGTTCTTACTCTCAGGATTTTTTAATGGTATTTGTTGAAACTGCTTACTATGTGTCGTCCACTGTACTAAGCACTGCAGGGGATACAGGCAAATCAGGTTGGACACAGTCCCCGTCCCACACGGGGCTCACAGTCTTAATTCCCATTTTATGGATGAGGTAATTGAGACACAAAGAAGTGAAGTGACTTGTCAAATGTCACACACTAGATCAGTGGCAGAGCTGGGATTAAAACCTGGGTCCTCTCGACTCCCGGTCCTATGCTTTTTCCACTAAACAACACTGCTTTTAATTTAGAGAAATTGTGACTCTGACCCAGATCACCCCAGTTCCCTATTGAAATTTCCCTCACCTTTCCCTTGCTCCCTCTCCGGAGTTACGGAGGAGGTCCTGGTCTGGGGAGCATCGATTTCTATTGAGAGAGAGGCTCACTTTATCTCTTCGGCCCTGAACACTGGTAGTGTTGACAGGAAGGTCTGGTTGAGGTGTGAGAGCTGTCAGGATCCTCCCTCAATTTCTTGGCTCTCTGAATGGTTGCACCGTCCTCTCAGACGACGGCCGGGTTGATTCCTGGGGGATTCCCCGTGAGAGGATGGGGCTCCGCTGAGCCAGCTGACCGTCCGGGAATCTCGGAAGTCTGGGATGGTGGGGTCACTGCGGACCCTGCCCCTATAACCTTAATAACTTCCCATTCCCGTGCGGTTCCCACTCTGGGACTCCTTTGGCAAGATCAACACACTAATCATCATTCCCTTTCTGTGATTAATAATAGTGTTCTGGTTAAGCTCTGCATTTTGGAACTTCATCCCATGCCAGGGCTTGGGACCATCTGAAATCTGCAGCAATCCATTTTAGACATTCCCTCATGACTGTAAACTCAACATCGGCAGGGAATGTGACTACCAAACCTATTATATTGCTATATCTTACTCTCCCAAGAGCTTAGTACCAAGTTCTGCTCATAATAAGCACTCAATAAATATGATCGATCAGTTGTTATGCATTGTTTCCTCCTACTCAATTTCTACCTACATTCTCCATTCCTCCCAAGCTCACCATCTTACTGTGCCTCGTTCCCTACTCCCCCAACTCAGACCCCTACCTCATCGTCTTTCCCCTTATTGGAATTTGTTCTCCCTTCACATCCACCAGACCACAGGGCTTCCTTTATTCAAAACCCTTTCCTGAAACTCTGTTAAATCCACGGGACCTTCCCTGATTATTTTTCATAATGGTACGTGCTAATTGTTTACTATTTTCCAGGGACAGTTATAAGCACTGAAGTACATACAAGCTATGGGTGAACAGACAGACAGAGGGACAGATGGATGGATGGATGAACGAATGGATTCGAAGCAAGGATTTGATCCGTCAAATTCATTCATTCATTCATTCAGTCAATCGTACTTATTGAGAGCCTACTGTGTACAGAACACTATACTAAGCACTTGTTAAGTATACTTCAGAATAAATAGAGACAATCCCTGTCCACCCCGGGCTTACATTCACACACGGCTTATCAGCCTCTGTCCCAGACATTGACAAATCCTCCGGGGCTGGACTTTCTCTTTGGACAGCTCTTTATATGGTATCCCCAGGGTCAGAACCCTGATGAGGAATGAGATAGTCAGCAAAAGGAAACAGACATTTAGTCCCTTAGTGGAGGGAGGAGGAATCTCCCCTTTAGGAGTCTCCCCAGGGCGGCCTTCATTCATTCATTCATTCATTCATTCATTCATTCATTCATTCAGTCGCATTTATTGAGCGCTTACTGTGTGCAGAGCACTTTACTAAGCGCTTGGGAAGTACAAGTTAGCAACATATAGAGACGGTCCCTAGCCAACATTGGGCTCACAGTCTAGAAGGGGGAGACAGAGAACAAAACAAAACATATTAACAAAATAAAATAAATAGAATAAATATGTACAAGTAAAATACATAAATAAATAGAGTAATAAATACGTACAAACATATATACATATATACAGGTGCTGTGGGGAGGAGAAGGAGGTAAGGCTGAGGGGATGGGGAGGGGGAGGAGGGGGAGAGGAGTGTCCCCTTGTCCCATGTCCCGGTTCCTCAGGCTGTAGATGAGGGGATTCAGGGCTAGGGGCACCAGGGTGTAGGTCACGGACACAAGCAGGTCCAGAACTGAGGAGGTGTCTGAAACGGGCTTGAGGTAGGAGATGAAGGTCATAGAGTGGAAGATGGTGACGACTGTGAGGTGAGGCAGGTAGGTGGATAATAAGGCTTTGGCCCGACACTTGGTGGCCGGCATCCTCAGTACGTTCTGGAAGATGTGGACCTAGGAGAAGACGATGGAAATGAAGCAGTTGACAGATAACGCTACCCCACCAGTGACGGTGACATCGATGGCGAGCCTGGTCCTCGGAGCAGGAGATCGTCAGCAGGGAAGGGACGACACAGAACTGCTGGACGATGTTGGACCCGCAGAAGCTCAGGGAAGTTCAGCAGAATACAAGACCCCAAACAGCACCCCGCTGAGCCAGGAGGCGGAGACCACTTTTCCACAGGCCGTATTGTTCATGTTGAGCTCATAACACGGGGGCAGAAGAATGCGGTGTAGTGGTTGTTGGACATCTCCTTGAGGATGACCAGCTCTGATGTGAACAAAAAGACCACGAAGACTTGGGCGACACAGCCCAGGAGGGCGATGAATCTATGATCGGTCAAAGAGATGACGACCTACTTCGGGACCGTGACAGAGATGAGGCAGAGGTCGAGGATGGACAGGTTCCTGAGGAAGAAGTACATGGAGGTGTGAAGGTCCCAGTCGAGAGTGGTGACAGCAACGATGAGGAGATTTCCTGTCAGTGCCACCAGTTAGACCAGGAAGAACATCGTGGTCTAGACCAGCTGCAGCTCCCGGATCTCTGAGAAACCTAGCAGGAGGAATCTCGTCACCTTTGAGACGTTGGGCATATTGGGGAGGCAGCATTGACTTTCTACATTTCATGAGGGAAGAGTCAAAGTTAGAGTCAACTGATGAGATGAGTGAAGGAACTGACAGGACACTTGCTGGTGATTCTCTATGGAGAAGAGACAGTTATTGAATTCAAAATGATCTTTAAGTTCACCGTGGAGACATCGAACATTTATGGGGAATGCTGTCGACTCCCTGCACAGGAAGAGGGAGTGAAAACTTCAAATTAGAGACACTGATGGTGGTGGTGAAAGAAAAAGTCTGTCAATCAATTCTATTTATTGATTGCCTAAAGAGGACACGGTATTAGTACGTAAGATCACTGCCTCCAAGGAGCTTCCATTCCATTGGAAGCACCAAGCAGCTTCAAACTCTAGAAGCAGGTTGCACTATGGGAAGAACGTAGGCTTGGAGTCAGAGGATCTGGGTTCTAATCCCACCTCTCCCAGTTATCTGCTGCATAGCCATGGGACAGTGACTAAATTTCACAATAGTGAAATGAGGCTTCAATACCTGTTTTTCCTCCTACTTCGTCTGTGAATACCTCATGGGACACGATCTGTGTTCTATCAGGTTGTCCTGAATCTCCCCCAGCACTAAATACTTTGCTTGGCACATAGTAAGCACTTAATAAATATCAAGAGAATTACGTTTGGTTGAGGAGGCCGAAACTAAAATGAATGGCGAAAAAAGCGTTCATCAATTTTCGCTTCTTTCCCTTCTCTCCTTCCTCCTCTACATAATTTATTCCGTGTCTATCTCCCCAATAGATCATAATCTCCTAGAAAGTAGGTAAAGTGCAATTTTATCTCCTTTCAATTCTCCTGAGAGCTCACTACAGTGGTTTGCACCCAGGTTGTGGTCGATAAATAATGTTGATAATAATAATAGCAATAATTATGGTCTTTGTTAGCACTTACTATGTGCCAAGCACTGTTCTAAATGCTAGAGTAGATAGAAGGTAATCAGTTTGGACACAGTCCCTATCCCACATGGGGCTCACAGTCTCAACCCCCATTTTACAGATAAGGGAACTTAGGCACAGAGAAGTGAAGTGAATTGCCCAAGGTCACATGACAGACAGGTAGCGTGCGGAACCAGGATTAGAACCTACGACCTCTGACTACCAAACCCCTGCTCTGGATGGACGGATTGATGGATGGATGGATAGATGAATGGTTGGAAAGATGGATGGATGGACAGATGAATGTTTGGAAAGACGGATGGATGGAAGGAAGGAAAGATGGATTGATGAGAGAGGACGATTTTACAAGAAAGATGGAGCTGAAATCATCCTTTCGTCCCTTCTCTCATACCTCTTCCCGTTTTCTAACTTTCATTCCCATCCCCAGAGTCATGCTAAAGAGTGTATCAGTATATTTTCATAGTCATTACTAATAATGATATCCTTGCTGTATTCATTAAGAGGTTGTGTGCCTATGTTGTTCCACTTGCTGGAGTAGAAACAAAAGTTCGAGCTGCCGAACGGTGCTGGCGAAAGTCTAAACACCATGCCAACCTCGTTCACTTGAAGGTTATCCTTTCCTACCTTACCTCAGCCCTCTCCTCTACCAGACAAAACTATTTCTCCTCCGTTATTGACACCCATGCCCATCATCCCCGTCAGCTCTTCCATACATTCAACTCCCTTCTCAAGCCCCCGGTTCCTCCCCCTCCTCCTTCCCTCACCCCCAACGATCTGGCCTCCTACTTCATTAATTAAATTAAATCCATCAGGTCTGACCTCCCCAAAGTCACTCTCCCCCTTCTCCAACCGCCCGGCTCTCACCACTCTCTGCTACTCTCCCATCCTTCCCAGCAGTATCCTCAGAGGAGCTCTTCTCCCTCCTCTCAAGTGCTAATCCGGCCACCTGTGTTTCTGACCCCATTCCCTCTCATCTCATGAAATCTCTCACTCCGTCCCTTCCCCCCCTTCAAACATCTTCAACCGCTCGCTCTCCACTGGTTCCTTCCCCTCTGCCTTCAAACATGCCCATATCTCTCCCATCCAAAAAAAAGCCCTCTTGACCCAACCTAACCTTCTAGTCATCGCCCCATATCCCTCCTACCATTCCTTTCCAAACTCCTTGAATGAGTTGTCTACACACGCTGCCTCGAATTCCTCAACACCAACTCTTTCCTCGACGCACTCCAGTCTGGCTTCCGTCCCCTACATTCCACGGAACCTGCCCTCTCAAAGGTCACCAATGACCTCCTACTTGCCAAATCCAACGGCTCATATTCTATCCTAATCCTCCTCGACCTCTCAGCTGCCGTCGACACTGTGGACCACTCCCTTCTCCTCAAAACGCTATCCAACCTTGGCTTCACAGACTCCGTCCTCTCCTGGTTCTCCTCTTATCTCTCTGGTCGTTCATTCTCAGTCTCTTTTGCAGGCTCCTCCTCCCCCCTCCCATTCCCTTACTGTGGGGGTTCCTCAAGGTTCAGTTCTTGGTCCCCTTCTGTTCTCGATCTACACTCACTCCCTTGGTGTCCTCATTCGCTCCCACGGCTTCAACTATCATCTCTACGCTGATGACACCCAAATATACATCTCTGCCCCTGCTCTCTCCCCCTCCCTCCAGGCTCGCATTTCCTCCTGCCTTCAGGACATCTCCATCTGGATGACATCTCCAACTGGATGCCTGCCTGCCACCTAAAACTCAACATGTCCAAGAGTGAACTCCTTGTCTACCCTCCCAAACCCTGCCTTCTCCCTCACTTTCCCATCACTGTTGACGGCACTACCATCCTTCCCGTCTCACAAGCCCGCAACCCTGGTGTCATCCTAGACTCCGCTCTCTCGTTCACCCCTCACATCCAAGCCTTCACCAAAACCTGCCAGTCTCAGCTCCGCAGCATTGCCAAGATCCGCCCTTTCCTCTACATCCAAACCGCTACCCTGCTCGTTCAAGCTCTCATCCTATCCCGTCTGGACTACTGCATCAGCCTCCTCTCCTATCTCCCATCCTCTTATCTCTCCCCACTTCAATCCATACTTCACGCCGCTGCCCGGATTGTCTTTGTCCAGAAACGCTCTGGTCATGTTACTCCCCTCCTCAAAAATCTCCAGTGGCTACCAATTATCCTACGCATTAGGCAGAAGTTCCTCACCCTCGGCTTCAAGGCACTCCATCACCTCGCCACCTCCTACCTCACCTCCCTTCTCTCCTTCTACAGCTCAGCCCGCACCCTCCACTCCTCTGCCGCTAATCCCCTCAGCGTGCCTCGTTCTCGCCTGTCCCGCCGTCGCACCCGGCCCACCTGATCCCCCTGGCCTGGAATGCCCTCCCTTCCCACATCCGCCAAGCTAGCTCTCTTCCTACCTTCAAGGCCCTACTGAGAACTTACCTCCTCCAGGAGGCCTTCCCAGACTGAGCCCCCTCCTTCCTCTCCCCCTCCTCCCCCTCTCCATTCCCCCCGCCTTGCCTCCTTCCCTACCCCACAGCACCTGTATATATGTACATATGTTTGTACGTATACATTTCTCTATTTATTTATTTTACTTGTACATATCTTTTCTATTTGTTTTATTTTGTTAATATGTTTTGTTTTGTTCTGTCTCCCCCTTCTAGACTGTAAGCCCACTGTTGGGTAGGGACCATTTCTATATGTTGCCAGCTTGTACTTCCCAAGCGTTTAGTACAGTGCTCTGCACACAGTAAGCGCTTAATAAATACGATTGATTGACTGATTGATTTCAGACACAATTCCTGTGCCACTGGGGCTCAGAGTGTAAGTGGAAGAGAGATACTAGGGATAGTAAGTCACTGCCCCCAGGTCACAAAGCAAGCCAGTAGCAGAGCTGGCAATGGAACTCTAGTCTCAATCAATCAGTCGATCATATTTATTGAGTACTTACTCTGGATCCAGCACTGTACTAAGGACTTAACAGAGTTGGTAGACATTTTCCCTGCACACAATGAGTTTGCAGTCTAGAGCGATTTCCATTCCTTTAGGCCATGATCATTTTTTTTAAATATGGTATTTGTTTAACACTTGCTATGTGCCATTCACTCTTCTAAGCACTGGGGTAGATTAAAGGTAATCGGGTTGTCCCACGTGAGGTTCACAGTTTTAATCCCCATTTTACTATGAGGTAACTGAGGCACGGAGAAGGTAAATGGCTCGCCCAACTTCACACAGAAGATAAGGGATTAGAACCACCCCAAACCTGGATTTACTGTACTAAGCATTCATTCATTGATTCAATCGTATTTATCGAGCGCTTGCTGTGTGCAGAGCACTGTACTAAGCGCTTGGGAAGTACAAGCAGCGTGGCTCAGTGAAAAGAGCACGGGCATTGGAGTTAGAGGTCATGGGTTCAAATCCCGGCTCTGCCAATTGTCAGCTGTGTGACTTTGGGCAAGTCACTTAACTTCTCTGGGCCTCAGTTCCCTCATCTGTAAAATGGGGATTAAGATTCCGAGCCCCCCGTGGGACAACCTGATGACCTTGTACCCTCCCTAGCGCTTAGAACAGTGCTTTGCACATAGTAAGCGCTTAACAAATGCCATTATTATTATTATTATTATTATTATTATTATTATTATTATTATTATTATTATTATAACCACCAAGAAGACTGTGTGACACAGCCCAGGAAGAAGGTGTATCTACGGTCGGTCAGGGAGTTGTGGATGGATTTGGGGACGGTGACGAACATGTAGCAGAGGTCGAGGATGGACAGGTTCCTGAGGAAGAAGTACATGGTGGTGTGGAGATGCCAGTCGAGTGCGGTGATGGCGACAATGAAGTGATTCCCCGTCATGGCCGCCAAGTAGACCAGGTGTGGACCAGCAGCGGCTCCCGGTCCTCTGAGAAGCTCAGCAAGAAGAATATCATTACTGACGTGAGATTGGTCATTTCCTTCAAAAATCTCCAGTGGCTACCAATCAATCTGCGCATCAGGCAGAAACTCCTCACCCTCGGCTTCAAGGCTCTCCATCACCTCTCCACCTCCTACCTCACCTCCCTTCTCTCCTTCTACAGCCCACCCCGCACCCTCCCCTCCTCTGCCGCTAATCTCCTCACTGTGCCTCATTCTCGCCTGTCCCGCCATCGACCCCAGGCCCACGTCATCCCCCGGGCCTGGAATGCCCTCCCTCTGCCCATCCACCAAGCTAGCTCTCTTCCTCCCTTCAAGGCCCTACTGAGAGCTCACCTCCTCCAGGAGGCCTTCCCAGACTGAGCCACTTCCTTCCTCTATCCCTCGTCCCCCTCTCCATCCCCCTCATCTTACCTCCTTCCCTTCTCCACAGCACCTGTATATATGTATATATGTTTGTACATATTTATTACTCTATTTATTTTACTTGTACATATCTATTCTATTTATTTTATTTTGTTAGTATGTTTGGTTTTGTTCTCTGTCTCCCCCTTTTAGACTGTGAGCCCACTGTTGGGTAGGGACTGTCTCTATATGTTGCCAACTTGTACTTCCCAAGCGCTTAGTACAGTGCTTTGCACACAGAAAGCTCTCAATAAATACGATTGATTGATTGATTGATTGATAGGAGAAGACCATTTTTAACCATTACAAATGTGTCAAATCATCACACTGTAAGCTCTTTGTAAATACTTTTATTACTAATCCTACTTTCTTCTGATGAGCAAGATCATGGTGACACATATTTGACTCTCCCAAGTGCTTAGTACAGTTTTCTGTACAGGGTCAGCCCTCAGTTCATGCCATTGATTGATGGCTTGATTAATCAACAGCTGCTTCCCCTTCTAGACTATGAATTCCTTGTGTACAAGGAACATGTCAACCAAATCTGTTGTACTATACTTTTTGTAGTGCTTAATATAGTACTCAGCATGTAGTAATGGATCAATAAATACAATTAATTGAGAGTTAGTGCTCAATAAATACCGTTGATTGACCGATTGATTGGTGACACACAGCCAGTTTGAGGTTACCCATTTTTATTAGACTGTAAATACCATAATAATAATAATATGTCATATTTACCAGATTTGAATACTACTTGTGGTATTTGTTGACCACATACTATTTCCCAAGCACTGGAATGGATAAAGGCCAATCAGATAAATCATCTTAATAAATGCCATAGTAATAATATAGTGAGTGATTAACAAATACCATTATAATAAATGTTGTAATAATGATATAGTGAGTGCTTAACAAATACCATAATAACAATATTGTAAGCGCTTAACAAATACCCTAATAATAATATTGTAAGTGTTTAACTAATGCTGTAGTAATGATATAGTTAGTGCTTAACAAATACCATAATAATAATATAGTAAGTGATTAATAAATACCATAATAATATAGTGAGTGCTTAACAAATACCGTAATAGTAGTATAGTGAGTGCTCAACAAACCTCATATTAAGATAGTGAGTGCTTAACAAGTACCATAATAAGAATATAGTAAGTGCTTAACAAATACCATAATAATAATATAGTGAGTGCTTAACACATGCCCTAATAACAATATAGTGAGTGATTAACAAGTGCCATAATAATACTACAGTGAGTGCTTAATATGCACCATAATAATGGCAGAGTGAGTACTAAACAAATACCATAATAATCTGGTGAGTGCTTAACAAATACAACAGTAATGATGATAATTATAATTATTATAAATCTAGACAGATAAATCTAAGTGGACCAATCTCTCCATGAGTTTTGCGATTTTTCTGCTTCTAGACGTTGAACAAAATGGCCCACTGGGAATCCTAGCCTCTGTTAGCAGGTGGGATCCCCAGGGGCTGGGAGAAGATGAGAGTCGTACATTTTTCAGGATTTCATAAAACCGGCTCCTCTGTTTCTGCAGCAGGTTGTTCTGAGAGCATTTGCCACCAATTCTGGGCTTATATGGGAAGACTATCAGAGATCTAGAGCACTTTCTGGCGACCGTGAGTACGGTGGCTAAGACCCGGGTAGTTGTGAGAGCTAAGGAGAGAATCCTTCAATCAGTGGGTGCTTACTGGGTGCAGAGCACTGCATTAAGCGCTTGGGAGAGTACACGAGTACAAAGTGGGTACACACGTTCGCTGCCCACTGCCTGTCTAAGTGTTTTGTTTTTGCCAGTATACTTGTTCTGTTTTGTTGTCTGTCTCCCCTTTCTAGACTGTGAGCCTGTTGTTGGGTAGGGATTGTCTCTGTTGCCGAATTGTATTTTCCAAACGCTTAGTACAGTTCTCTGCACACAATAAGCGCTCAATAAATACGATTGAATGAATGAATGGACGAGTTTACAATCTAGAATTAAAGGCAGACGTTAGTCAAACAATCAGTGATACTATCCAGCGCTCACTGTGTGCAGAGCACTGAACAAGCAATTGGAACAGAGTTAGTGGAAATTATCCCTGCCTCAGCAAGTTTCCACTGTAGTTGGGGAGGCAGACATTAGTCAGTGAATCATGCTATTTATTGAGCGCTTGTATGAAGAACACTGAATTAAGCAACAGGACGAGTATGATATAACAGAGTTGGTAATAATAATAATAATAATAGTAATAATAATAATAGTAGCATTTGTTAAGCACTTACTATGTGTCAAGCACTGTTCTGTAGACACATTCTCTGTCCGCAATGAGGTGACCATCTAGAGGGAACAACCAAAGCTCTCTCATTTCATTCCACACCCGATTCTAAAAAGACCTGTGAGGAAGGTGAGCTTGATTTTCCTGATTTTAATAATTGGGGTATTAAGCTGAGGAAATTGAGAGGAGCCAAGTGGCTTGCCCACGGTTACACAGCAGGCAAGTGGCAGAGCTGGGATTATGCTCTTTCTATTAGACCAAGCTCAGGGTACTGTTTTCAGGACAGGGGATGACTAGGCTGGGGAGAGATGTTTTAGTCTGAGGCAGGGACCAAGAAGGGAAAGGTTTTCTTTATGATGACGATGGCATTTGTTAAGCGCTTACTATGTGCCAAGCACCCTTCTAAGTGCTGGAGTAGACACAAGATAATCAAGTTGTCCCACGTGGGGCTCAAAGTCCTCATCCCCATTTTACAGAAACTGAGGAAACTGAGACACAGAGAAGTGAAGTGATATGCCCAAAGTCACACAGTTGACAAGTTGTGGAGATGGGATTAGAACCCATAACCTCTGATTCGCAAGCCTGGGCTCTAACCACTAAGCCACGCTGCTTTTATTTGTTAAGTAGTATTTGTTAAGTGCAAACTATAGCATGATCTTCATTACTATATCATTATTATGGTATAATATCACTGTTATTATTCTAATTTCTGTTCTATTCTACTGCTCTACATTCTGTTCTGTTCCACTATCCTATTATTACTCTTCTACGAGCTGGAGTAGATTACAAGTCCATTAGGTTGGATACAATGCCTGTCCTGCATAGGGCTCACAGTCTAAGGGAGGGAGAGAGCAGGAGAACTGAGGCACAGAGAAGTTAAGTGACTCATCCAAGGCCACACAGCAAGCAGTTGGCAGAGCCAGAATTAGAACCCAACTCCTCTGATTTCCAGGCCCATGCTCCTTCCACTAGGCCTTGCTGCTTCTCCCAGGCTTGTTAGTTTGGGGGTCCCTTGGATTTGCAGAGTCCCTGCCCTGAGAAGTCTTAAGCTGCCTTCCATTCTCCCGTGGCCTGTGATAAGGTGCCTTATACCGTATTTATTTATTTATATTAATGTCTGTCTCCCCCTCTAGACTGTAAACTCACTGTGGGCAGGAAACATGTCTGCGAATTCTGTGGTATTGTACTCTCCCAAGCATTTAATATAGTGCTCTGCAAATAGCCAATAAATAGCATTGATCAATTGACGGATTGATTGATTGTGAGAAGCAGTGTAGCTTAGTGGAAAGAGCGTGGGCTTGGGCGTGGGCTGCCACTTATCAGCTGTGTAACATTGGGAAACTCACTTCACTTTTCCGTGCCTCAGTTATATCATCTGTAAAATGGGGATTAAGACTGTGAGCCCCACGTGGGACAACCTGATTACTTGTATTTACTCCAGTGTTTAGAACAGTGCTTAGCATATAGTAAGCACTTAACAACTACCATTAGTATTAGTATTAGTATTGTATGTGGTGGTACTGAAAACTGGAGGAGCTTGGGTTCAGCTGTAGTTGCAGACTTCCTCGTTTTGGTAAAAAAAATTAAAGGTGCATGTATTTTTTTCAAACATTTCCCTGCCAGGACAGCATTTCCCAATCCATCCATCAATCAATAGTATTGATTGAATGTCTTTCATTTGTAGCTGCCACGCCCTGGGTAGAGGGGAGCAGAGGAATAAATGCAAAGGAGGAAAGAGTAGGATTTTATCCTCATTTTATAGTTGAGGTAACTGGGGCCCAGAGAAGTGAAGTGACTTGCCCAAGGTCACACAGTAGACATATGGCATAACCGGGATTAAAGCCCAGGTCTTCTGACTCCTCGGCCTGTGAACTAGCCACTAGACTAAACTGTTTGGATAGCTTAATATTTTCCACTCCATCCATGGAACAGGACTGTATTTCCCCACAAGGAAGAAATGGCCAATCACATGGTGGTGACGGAATTCCTCCGGCTGGGATTCTTGGAGATCCGGGAGCTGCAGCCTGTCCAGGCCGTGTTGTTCCTCTTGGTCTACCCGGCGGCCCTGCAAACAGAGGTGTCCTATGACCACTACACTGCCCTCTGCCGCCCCTTGCATTACAAGATTTTCATGGACCAAGGGGCCTATGGGATGATGACCGCCACCTCCTGGCTCAGCGCGGGGCTGAACAGAGGCATCTACACCGCCGTGACTTTCTTCCTTCTCCTCTGTGACACCACTGCCATCCGTCAGTTCTTCTGTGACATCCCTTCCCTCATCCAGCTCTCTCTCCTGCTCCAGACGCTACAGTGATGAGAACACCATTCTGGGCCTCAGCGTGTTTCAGTGCCTCGGTTGTTTCATCTCCATCATCGTCTCGTATGCACCCATCTTCCGGGATGTGCTGAGATGCCAGCCGCCGAGGGCCGGGCCAAAACCTTCTCAACCTGCTTGCCTCACCTCGTTGTCATCATCTTGTTTCTCTCTACTGCCTTCTTTGTCCATCTCAAGCCTTCCTCAGACTCCTCCTCGAAGCTGGACTTGCTGGTGTTCATGCTCTATTCCTTGATGTCCCCCACTCTGAACCCCCTCATCTACAGCTTGAGGAACCGGGATATGAAGGCCGCCCTGGGGAGGGTCCTGAGGTGGAAATTTTTCACATAGAATGGAATGCCTCTAGTCTGTTCAAAAGTGGAAGATCAGCATTGACTCTATCCACCAATCAATCAGTGGTATTTGTTGAGTGTTTACTGTATGCAGAACACTCTTCTAAATGTAGATCCATTGGAGGACAGAGATAGATGTAATCTAAAGATTTTGGCACCTAGATATTCAATTAATCGTATTTATTGAGTGTTTTCATTTTTTGATGATGTTTGTTAAGCACTTACTACGTGCCAGTCTCTGCTCTAAGCACTAGGGTAAATTAAGCTCACAGTTTTAATCTCCATTTGACAGATGAGGTAACTGAGGCATGGAGAAGTTAAGTGGTTTACCCAAATACTCACAGCAGACAAACTGCAGAGCCGGAATTAGGTATTGTCTGTCATATTTATTGAGTGATTACTTTGTGCCACGCACTGTACTAAAAAAAACCCCTCCTGCTAGATTAGGATAGATAGAGGTAGAAGGAATGTATCTATCACCTGTATTGTAATGTCCTCTCTTAAGCTGTCAATACAGTGTTCTGCCCAGTAAGTACTTAATAAATACTACTGATTGACTGATTCAAGTAATACAATTTGGCCTCGATCTTGTCTATCTTACTGCCAACCCCTCATCCATATCCTACTTCTGGCCTAGAACACCGTCCTGCTTCGTATCCGACAGACCATCACCCTCCCCACCTTCAAAACGTTATTAAATCCCATCTCCTCCAAGAGACCTTCCCCGACTAAGCCCTCATTTCTCCTCCTCCTTCTCCCTTCTTTCTCATCTATGCGCTTGGATCTGTGACCTTTGGGCATTTAATATTCCTTTACTCTGTGTTGAGGCCTGGACTAAAACACAGCCTCACACTTCACTCCTCTAACGCCAACCGTCTCATTGTACCTCAACCTCGTCTATTGCGCCGACGACCTCTCACCCACGTCCTGCCTCTGGCCTGGAACACCCTCCCTCCTCAAATCCAACAGACAATGACCCTCCCCACCTTCAAAGTCTTATTGAAGGGACGTTTACTCCAAGAAGCCTTCCCTGATTAAGCCCTCATTTCCTTACCTCCCTCTCCATTTTGTCTTGCCCTGATTTGCTCCCTTAATTCACCTCTCCCTCAGCCCCACAACTCTTAAGGCCATATCTGGAATTCATTTATTTATATCAATGTCTGTCTCCCCTTCTAGGCTGTAAGTTTGTTGTGGGCAGTGAATGTGCCTGTTATTCACAGAATAAGCAGCATGGCCGAGTGGATAAAACAGAGGCCTGGGGGTAGGAAGGTCATGGGTTGTAATCCCAGTTCTGTCACTTGTCTGCTTGGACAAGTCCTTTATCTTCTCTATGCCTCACTTACCTCATCTGTAAAATGGGGATTGAGACTATGAGCCCCATGTCGGAAAAGGGACTGTGTCCAACCCAATTTGCTTCTACCCACTACAGTGTCTGGAACATAGTAATCGGATAGCAAATACCATAATTATTGCTATTATTATATTGAACTCTCCCAAGCTCTGCATACTGTAAACAATAAATAAGATTGACCGACGGAATGACAAACTGCTTGGGAGAGTACAGTTGAAGAAACTGAGGTATGGAGAGGCTAATTAACTTGCCCAAGGTTACAGTAGGCAAGAAACCAAACTAGGCTTCCCAATCCAGGGAGCTTTCCAGTAGACTGCCCCGCTGAGACCCTCATTTCCCACTCCATAAGGTACAAAATCCAGAGTGGCTAATCAGAGTTGGTAACTTCCCCTTCCTCCACCATACCAACTCTCCTTACGTCTGTGGTGTCCCGGGGACTACTCAAGGTAGTTATCTTGGGCAAGTCACTTCAGTTCTCGGAGCCTCAGTTCCCTCACGTTTAAATGGAGATTAAAATGCGATTCCCATTTGGGACATGTACAGTGCTCAACCTGCTTAGTTTGTATCTACCCCAGCACTTAGTAATCAATCAATCAATCGTATTTATTGAGCGCTTACTGTGTGCAGAGCACTGTACTAAGCGCTTGGGAAGGAGTACAGTGCTTGGCACTTAGTGAGAACTTAACAAAGACTGTAAAATAAAAAAGGACAACGCAGTCACTGTTGCAACACTTTTATCCTCGTCACGCATCCCAACAGACTGGGAAGTTTGGACCCGGGGGAGATCTGAAAACTGATGTCACCCCTTCCCTTCCCCGGTTTCCACTAAACCATCCTCTAGGACCACACAGTTATGCATTCTGGGCTCACCCCTTGGTTGCCAACACCTTTGCCCATGAAGGCTTCTGGGTGACAAAGTGCAATGTTTCCCCGCTGTGCCTTGGGGCCCCCGAACAACCAGACACAACTATATGTTGTCCTTCTTTGACTAGTCACCTGTTCAAATGGAGGCTGGAACCTTACAGAATTTACCCAGCAGAAACAGGTGAGTCCAGCAAACTGCATCCAACAGCTATCATTGATCAATTGGTTGATTTATGCAGCTCTTAATGTGTACAGAGCACTCTACTAAGCGTCTGGGAAAGTAATAATAATAATTATGGTATTTCTTAAGTGCTTACTATGTGCCATGTACTGTTCTACAATATAACAGACTTGTTAAACTTGTCTCCTGCCCACAGTGTGCTTATAGTGTAGAGGGAGAGAAAGACATAAACATAAATCAATCAATTCTGGATGTAATTCACGAATTATAATTTATTATATGATATAATACAATATAATGTACTATAACATAGGAAATATGTGAATATAATACATTGTATTCGCCCTTCCCTCAGCCCCACAGCATTTATGTACATAGATATAATTTGTTTGTTTATAACAATGTCTGTCTCTTAGGGAATGTGTCTACTAACTCTGTTACACTATACTCTCCTAACGTGCTTAGCACAGGGCTCTGCATACAGTAAAAACTCAGTAAACGTGAGTGATGGATTGGAAATGTTCCGACTCAATGGCACTTAATAATAAATAATAATAATAATTCCACCACTAGATTGTAAGATTCTTTAAGGAAGGGATCATGTCGACCTGTTCTATTGTACTGTCCCAAGGGCTTGGTGCAGTTTTCTGCACATAGTAAGCACTCAAATACCATTGACTTATGTTGTTGGGCTATCCTAAGTGCTTATTTACTAGACCGCTTTTCCCAGGCTTTAGGGGGGTAAGTGCAGAGATCCAGACCACCCTAACCCTAGAGTGATTGCATTCCTTTATCATGTCCTTGAAAATGTACCAGCCTAGGTTTTCAGCACTAGTATTGAAATTTAAAATCCAGGACACGTATCTGGAAGCCAGACCATCCGGTCTGAGACACCACTCTAGAAAATCTGGTGATACGCACAACAACTAAATAGATAGAATAAATAGATATTATGAGGTGTCTTCATTATACACTTATGTCACATCATGTTTCTTAACCGGTGTGATCTAGTGGACACACAAAGACAGGGTGGTGAGCTAAGACATATAGGTCAAGTGTGGCATAGTGGAAAGAGCATGGGCTTGGGAATCAGAGGACATGGGTTCTACTCCCGGTTCTGCCACTTGTCTGCTGTAAGACCTTCGGCAAGCCCCTTAATTTATCTGTGCCTCAGTTACCTCATCTGTAAAATAGGGATTAAAACTGTGAGCCCCCCGTGGGACAACCTGATTACCTTGTATCTACCCCAGCGCTTAGAACAGTGCTCAGCACATAGTAAGCACTTACAAAAATACCGTAATTATTATTTTTATTATTGTTATTGAGTACTTAATAAGCTTGGTAGAGTACAATAAAATAGAGTTGGTAGACACAATCAAAGCAATCAATGGTATTTATTGAGTGCTTGCCTTGTGCAGAGCACTGTACTCAGTGCTTGGCAGAGTCCAGTACAACCGAGTTGGTAGACACAGTCCCTGTCCACGAGAAGTTTCAAGTCTAAAGCACAGAGATAGTCATTAAAATAAATTGCATCTATGTACATAAATGCTGTAGAGCTGAAGGTGAGGTGATTCAATTACAAGTGCATAGGTGACACAGAAGAAGGACAGAGATTCAGGAAAAGAGGGCTTATTTGGGGAAGACCTTTTGGAGGAGATGTGATTTTATTAATGTTTTGAAAGTGGGGAGAGTGGTGGTCTGGTATATATGGAGAGGGAGGGAGTTTCAGCCTAGGGGGAGGACTTGGAAAAAGTTGTCAGCGGTTAAATAGACGATATCTGGGTAAAGTGAGTAAGTTGATGTTAGAATGGAGTGGGAAGGTTGGCCTGAAATAATAATAATAATAATGATAATAATAATAATAATAATAATAATAATAATAGTGATGGTATTTGTTAAGTGCTTACTATGTGCCAAGCACTGTTCTAAGCGCTGAGGTAGATACAAGGAAATCAGGTTGTCCCACGTGGGGCCCACAATCTTAACCACCATTTTACAGATGAGGGAACTGAGGCCCAGAGAATTAAGTGACTTGCCCAATGTCACCCCGCTGATACGTAGGAGAGCAGGGATTAGAACCCATGACCTCTGACTCCCAAGCCCGGGTGAGGTAATGTCAGGAATTGTCTAATACCTCAGAAGGCACTGTTACCTTCTGAGGTGAGAAGGGAAGAATAAATAATGTGTTAGTGCCTACGAAGACCGGGATATTACTTGGAAAAGACTTTCACTTTCCTTCTCGCTTCCCACTACCCTCTCATCCTACCAGGCTGGATAAAGCTATGTTCCAGAAGGAAATGGCCAATCTCAAGGAAGTTTCAGAATTCCTCCTGCTGGGTTTCTCGGAGGTCCGGGAGTTGCAGCTTGTCCAAGCCACACTGTTCCTTCTGGTCTACCTGTTGGCTATGACGGGGAATTTCCTCATCGTCACCATCACCGCCCACGTACTTCTTCCTCAGGAACCTATCCATCCTCGACCTCTGCCTCATCTCCATCACTGTCTCCTAGTCCGCCCACAACTACTTGATCGACAGTAGAGAAATCTCCTCCCTGGGCTGTGCTTTCCAAGTGTTTGTGTTCCTACACTGAGCCTGTGCAGAGACTCCCTTGCTCATGGCGATGTCCTTTGACCACTACGTGGTCCTCTGCCTCCCCTTGCTCTACGGGGTCATCATGAATGATGGGGCCTGTGGGAAGATGGCGGCTGCCTCTTTGGCTCACTGAGCGCTATGACGCACATAATCCCCGCCTTCTCCGTCCCCCTCTGGAGGTCCAAAGTCCTCCTTCAGTTCTTCTGTGACATCCCTCAGCTCACCAGTCACGCAAGGCTCAGTGGAAATCTCCAGGAATTTGTGAAAAAAAAACCCATCTCAGTCGGCCTCACCTTCGGTTATTTCCTCATCATCGTCATCTCGTATGCATGCATCTTCCAGACCATGGTGAGGGTGCCGGCAGCCGAGGGGCAGGTCAAAGCCTTCTCCACCTGCCTGCCTCACCTCGCCATCGTGACTTTATTCATAGCAATTGGCGCCTTCGCCTACCTCAAGCCCGTGTCTGACTCCCGCTCGGCCCTGGACCTGCTGGTATCTGTGTTCTACACTGTGATGCCCCCCTCCCTGAGCCCCCTCATCGACAGCCTGAGGAACCGGCACATGAACGCCGCACTGGAGAGAATGATAGCGGGGAAATGTCTCTAAAATGGCGGTAGAACATCCTTCTCCATGGATCCAGGGGCCCTTTTAGCCCGAATAACGCCGGGTCCCCACCCCTTGGCATCAGACCCACGGAAGTCACCGGTGATGAGGGAGTCTCCTGTGAAGAAAGATGATTGGCCTGGGTACTGGTTAGTGAGACCTCAGGATCAGGTACTCCATGCCTGAATTAATTACAACTCCAGTCGTCTACAGACCAGGGTGGCTGTGGAGATTGGCTATTTGTCTGTAGTATTTGTAAAGCACTTAATACTAATCAATCAATCAATCAATCATATTTATTGAGCACTTATTATGTGCAGAGTACTGTATTAAGCGCTTGGGAGAGTACAGTATAACCATAAACAGACATTCCCTGCCCACTATAAGTTTACAGTCTGGAAGGGGAGGCAGACACTACTATAAATGAACAAATTACAGATATGAACATAAGTGCAGCAGAGTGAGAGCGGGATGTATAAACGGTGCACATACAAGTGCAACGATAATGCAGAAAGCAGTAGAAGAAGAGGAAATGGGAGTTTAATCGGAGAAGGGCCCCTGAGAACATGTGCTCTTAATCGATCTCTAAGAGTGGAGAGAATGACAATTCAGAAAAGGGTCATATAACTAGTCAGCTTGCCAGAGTCTCGTTCATTATCAGAATGTCTCTAACATTATAAATCCATTGTGAGCGGTGACTTAGTTTATTGTTGTATTCTACTTCCCCAAGCGATTACTACAGTGCTTCGCACATGCCAAACAAAGATGATTGATGGAATTTGTGACCATGGACATTCTCGTGGGTGAGGGGGTTAATATTCATGGGACAAACTGAGGCCTGCTGAACGTCGGGGATAATGTCACTTCTAGGCTCCTGAGTCTTCGAGCTAACAAGTCTCTCAGGGCGATCCTGGGGCTGGTCCTCCCGGGGGAACCCCTTCCCCCCGTCCCGCCGACAACAGCGACTGCTGTCTCCGAGGAGCCCAGAGCACTGGTTTTATGCCAGACTCTTTCCCGTCACGGCCACAAACCCGCACGAGGAGACGAGGAGGAGAAAGTCAGCATTCCCAACCCTGGACCGCCCCGGTGAGTCAAAGTCAATGGCTCAATCCCATCCATTGTAGTAATTGAGCACTTATTGGGTGCAGACCACTTTACTGATACAGTTGAGTTGATAGGATCTATGCCCACACAGAGCTTACAACTGACTGTGTTCAGAGCACTGTACTAAGTGCCTGGGAGTGTCCAGTACAACCACGTGTCAGTCCTCAAGAAGCTTACAGTCTAGTGTGAGAAATAGATATTGAAATGAATTACAAATAGATTCAACATCAGAGTAGAAGAATATGTCCGCGTGTGAGAAGCAGCTGAAACGTAGGGTAGCCTAGGGGGAATACCACAGGCCTGGAAGCCAGAGGACATGGCTTCTAATCTCCGCTCCACCAGTTATTTGCTTTGTGAACTTTAGCAAGCCACTTCATTTCTCTCTGCCTCAGTTACCTCATCTGTAACATGAGGATTAAGACTGTGACCCTTGTATCTACCCCAGCACTAAGGATAGTGTCTGGACCATAATAGCCGCTTAACAAGTACCACGAAAAAAAGGTAGGTGGTGGAGTTGGGATTAGAAGGCAGGTCCTCTGACTCCCATGCCCGTATGCTTTCCACTTCATTTATTCATTCCACCGTATTCATTGAGCACTTACTGTGCTCAGAGCACTGTACCAAGGGCTTGGAAAGTACAATTCGGCAACATATAGAGACGGTCCCTACCCAAATACATATAGAGACAGCCCCTACCTAACAACGGGTTTACGATCTAGAAGGGGGAAACAGAGAACAAAACAGAACAAGTAGACATGTGTCAATGCCATCAAAATGCACAGAATTTTATATATATATATATATGTATGTATATGTATATATATATATATATATATATATATTTAATAAAATAGAGTAATAATATGTACAAATATACATAAGTGCTTTGGGGAGGGGATAGGGGTAGGGCAGAGGGAGGGAGGGGGGCAATGGGGTGGGGAGGAGGAGATGAAAAAGATGGGGCTCAGTCTGGGAAGGTCTCCTGGAAGAGGTGAGCTCTCAGTAGGGCTTTGAAGGGAGGAAGAGAGCTACTTTGGCGGATGTGTGGACGGAGGGCATTCCAGTCCCGGGTAACGACGTGGGCTGCGGGGTCGATGGCGGGAAAGACGAGAATGAGGCACAGTGAGGAGGTTAGCAGCAGAGGAGTGGAAGGTGCGGCCTGAAGAATAAAGATGTGAAATCTGCCCTGGGGAGGGTCCTAAAGGGTACAGTCTCCCAACTCCCTCTCTGGCATAAAATGTCTGTTTCTCGATACCAATGATACCAGCCTTTGCAAGAGGGATTGTTCACGGGTTTGTCCAGGTTTACTGCCATTCTCCAGATCTAAAGACAGCGTCCCAAAGGTTTTCCGATGTGTGCTTCTGTGGCTGAGAAGGCCCTTCTTCATAATCAGGATTTAGAGATCTTTCCTTGATCCCTGATAAATTTACATGGGACAAATGCAAGGTACCCCTGTAGATTGTAAGCTCCAAGGCAGGGAACATGTTTACCACCTCTGCTATATTGTACTCTCCCAAACACTTAGTACCATGTTGCGCACATAGTAAGCACTCAATAAGTACCATTGATGGATCAATTGCTTTGTTCAGTGCTCCACACAGAGTAGGTGCTCAATAAATATTATTGACTGATTGTCTAATTTATTGATTAATATCTGTATCCTCCTCTAGACTTGTAAGTTCACTGTGGGCAGGGAATGTGTCTACCAACTCAGTTATCTTGTACTCTCCCAAGCGCAGTAAAGTGCTCTGCATGTAGTAAGCACTTAATAAATATCATTGATTGATCAATTGCTTTGTACACTGCTCCACACAGAGTAAGTACTCAATAAATACCATTGATAGATTGTATGATTGATTAATATCTGCATCCTCCTCTAGACTGAAAGCTCATTGTGGACAAGGAATGTGTCTGCCAACTCAGTTATACTGTACTCTCCCAAGCGCTTAGTACAGTGCTCTGTACATGAAAGTGCTCAATAAATTCCATTGATTGTTTGAGTGATCGATTTATTAATGTCTCTATCCCCCTCTAGCCTGTAAGCTCATTGTGGACAGGAAACCAGTCTACCAGCTCTGTATTACTGTACAATCCCAGACACTCAGTACAGTTCTCTGCACACAGTAATGACTCAATAAAGACCATGGATTGATTGACTGATCATTTGATGAGCTGGGGTGAGGGAGGGCAGAGAAAGGGGTTATAGAAGAGGGTGCCAAGACCCAAGAGACTCAGTTGCCATTTCCCCAGTTCCTGGAAGTCTGCCCAAGTAACTCACAAGAGTTCAACTGTATCAGATCAACAGTTACACTTTATCCTGATGTATGCTTTTCCACTCCCCATTCTTACCTATATATAGATTACCAATTGTATATTCAGTTCGTAATGTATCTATTTCATCCTGGCAATCGTTCCCTTCCCTATAAGATCCTTATGTTCTCTGATGAGAATCACTGGTGTCTACTCTCTTCACGACACTGTGAACTCCCTGAGGCCAGAGTGTGCATGTCTCCCTTTTTTTGGAATTCGTTAAGTGCTTAGTATGTGCCAGGCATCGTACTAAGTGCTAGAGTAGATACAAGATAATCAGCCAGTCAGTTGGTCAATTGTATTTATTGAGTGCTTATTGTGTGCACAGCACTGTACTAGGTGCTTAGAAGAGTACAATAATACAATACAAAAGACGCATTCCCTGTCCACAACGCACTTACAGGCTAGAAGGGGAGACAGGCATTAATGTAAATAAATAATGGATATGGGTATAAGTGCTATGGGGCTGGATGAAAGAAGGGAGCAAATCAGGGTAACACAGAAGGGAGTGGGAGAAAAGGAAATCAGGGGTTATTCAGGGAAGGCATGTTGGAGGAGCTGTGCCTTAAATAAGACTTTGAAGGTGGGGAGAGTGTTCATCCATCGGATATGATGAATGAGGGCACACCAGCTCAGAGATAGGATGTGGATGATGGGTTGGCAGTGAGATAGACTAAATCGAGGCAAAGTGAGTAAGTTGGCAATAGAGGAGTGGGGTGGACAAGTTGGGGTGTAGTAGAAGAGCGGTGAGGTGAGATAGGAGGGGGAAAGCTGATTGAGTGCTTTAAAACCAATGGTAAGGAGTTTCTGCTTGATGTGGAGGTGGATGGGAAAGCACTGAAGGTTCCTGAGGAGTGGGGAAACTTGGCCTGAACGTTTTTGTAGTAAAAACAAAGTGAAGCATAGTGAAGTATGGACTGGAATGGGGAGAGTCTGGAGGCAGGGAGGCCAGTATGGAGGCTGATGCAGTAATCAAGGTGGGACAGTATAAGTGATTGGATTAATTTGGTAGCAGTTCGGAAAGGACATTGTTTTATGTACTTCAATATTTAAATACTAAGTCAATCAAATTGAAGTACAACAGAAGCGCATGTAGAGTCTTTGCAAACAGAGAGCTTACAGTTTACAAAAGTGTTACAGGTGCTTGTGAATGCCTGAGTTCTAAAATGACAGATGGGAAAATTACCTTTACTTAGAAAATCCTCCTGGATGAGGTGGGCTTCCAAGAGGGATTTGAAAATGAGGAGAAATGAGGCTTGGAAGGTTTGAAGGAGGGAAGGCGATACAGGTAGGATGAAGGGTACAATCCAAGGGTTGTAGTGAGGGACGCTCAGAACGAGACACGGTAAGAAAGTCAGGGGGGATTGTAGAGTGTGAGCTTGGGTGAAGTAGGAGAAGAGAATGGGCAGGTAAGAGACAGAGTGCTGATTTTGGATGGTCCTTGGTCTTGGCCTGATATACCTCCAATCTCCAGAGTTGAAACAGAGACCAGTTATTAATCATGAAAACTGAATGATGATGAGTCCACTGATGTTGTCCTAGGAAGGAGTCCCAGAGTGGGCAACATGTGGGACTAGGCAATTATTTAGGTTGGGAGGGCTGGGACCTGAGGAGCCCACGATCCCGGCCTTCCGAGATTTCCGGACAGTCGTCTGTCTCAGCCGAGGTCCGGGCCCAAACTCCTATGGGGAATCCCCTAGGAAATAACCCGGCCAACATCTGAGGGGACGGCGCAGCCATCCGGAGAGCTGAGAGGGGGATGGAGGATCCTGACACCCCTCCCCTCACTCAGACATTTCTGTCACCCCCACCAGCGTCCAGGACCGACGAAATGGAGCAGCAGAGGTCGATGATCCCCAGCCCAGGACAGGCCCAATGACTCCGGAGAAGGGCAGGGGAAAGGTAAGGGGCAATGAAGGGAAATTTCAAAATAAGCCTAGGATACAACGGGAATTTTCCTGTTCTTTCTTAATAATAATAATTGTAGTATTTTGTAAGAGCTTACCACGTGCCAAACACTATACTCAGTGCTTGAGTAGATATTATATCATCGAATTGAATACTGTCCCTGTCCCACATGGGGCTCACAGTCTTAAACCCCATTTTACAGATGAGGAAACCAAGGAAAAGAAAAGTTAAGTGACTTGCCTGAGGTCGCCCAGTAGGTATGCAGAAGAGCCAGGATTAAGCCCAAGGTCCCCTGGGCTCCCAGGACCATCCTCATTCCACTAGGCTGTGCTGCTTCTCCAATTATGTAAAATTATGTGACCACAATCCTTGCAGATGTTTGCAAATGGAATAGACTTCCTGGAGTCAGGAATGGTTTTAGTGCTGTTCTGAACCAAGGCAGGTTAATTGGAGGAGATGAACAACCCGATTAGCGTCTATCTACTCCAGTGCTTAGTACAGTGTCTGGCACATAGTAAGCGTGAAAAATCACCATAAAAACACGAATTTCCCTCCAACCCAAAGATTCTTTCCACTCCTGTGCACTTTTCTCTGGGATAATATTCTCATCCCTATCTTTTTTAAATGTCATTAGGCAGTCAACGTCAATTCGCAGAAAATGCCCAATGTCACCGTGAAGACGAATTCCTGCTCCTGGGATTCCCGGAGTCTGAGGGGAAAGAGGGAACCAGCCGAGCCTTTCAGAGATCAGTGACGCCCAGCCCCACGCTGCTGCGGTGAGAGTGACCGGGGGTGAGTGGGATGGAGTGTCGGGGTTGTGGGGTGGGGGGGAACGTGGATGAGGGTGGAAAAGATGGGGCCAGTTTGGGGTTTAGGTTGGGGTTCGGACCAGGGCCGAGGCCCCCAGCGGAACAGAGGTGCTAGCAGGAGGGGTGTTGTTTTCCAATTCAGTAACCGCCAACCATCACACACCTCTCCTCCTTCCTCCTCAAACATCACTACAGTGCCAACCACCTTCCGGGCTACGGTGCTCCAGCACTATGTCAGCACTGTGGACAGTCACTTTGGCTGGGTCCCAGAATCCCATGAAGAGGGTAAATGACAGGCAGAGCTGAGAGAGCGTGACCAGCTTTGGCAGTCACTGGTACTATCGGCAATTCTACCCTGTAAGAGTTCTTCCCAAATGTTGGGAGAAAACATATAATGGGAAAGATTGTAATCCTTGCCCTCAAGAATTTTCCAGCCTACTGGGCTAGGCTGACACAGTATGGTTTACTATCAATCAATTAATCTTGAATCATATTAACCGAGTGCTTATAGTTTGCACTAAGCACTTGGAGAGTAATCAAAATAATGGTAGTACTTGTTAAGATCTTACTCGGTCCCAAGCACTGTCTTAAGGGCTGGGGTACATGCACGTTAGGCAGGTTGGATACAGTGCTTGTTCCACATGGGGCTCGCAGTCTTAACCCCCATTTTACAGATGAGGTAACTGAGGTTCAGAGAAGTTAAATGACTTGCCCATGGGTCACACAGCAGACATGAGGCAGAGCCGGAATTAGAACCCACGTCTTTCTGGCTCCTTCTGACTCTCAAGCCCGTGCTCTATCCACTTTAGAACACCATCACAGACACATTCACATTCCCTGCCCCTTATAGAAGGAATGAAAGAATGGAAAGATGAATATGCAATCATTGGGTGCCATTTTACAGAAGAGGAAACTGAGGCCCAGAGAACCGAAACGACTTGCCGAAGGCCCCACAGCAGCAAGAGGATAGAGGCAGGTTTAGAACACAGGTCCTCTGACCCCCACTAAGCTATGCTTGGGAGAGTACAATGGAGAAGAGCTGGTAGATATGTATGCTGCCTTCGAGGAGTTCACAGTCAAGACGAGAATGCCTGGGCCTATGCTTTTAAAGTAAATGAGGATGGAAATAAGTTGATTTGTGTTGTATTCGATGAAATGGGTTTTGAGGACTGGGAAATGAATTAAAGAAGCTGGTTGGAGGACGGGAGGGAGTTCGGCAGTGTTCATAATTTGGAAGGAACTGGGCTGTCTCTGATTTTGAGCCGATAAGAGCGGGAGTTCCAGGGTAGGATGGAAACTGAAGAGTCGATCGTAAGTAACAACGAGAAAGTTGCTTTGAGAGCTGAGAAGACGTGTTGAACGATGGAAAGTGGGTGAAGTGCAGTCATAGGGCAGAAAGCCTTCAAGCCGATTGTGAGGTTTTGTTGTTTGTGAAAAGACACAACTTGTCATGAGAGGAGGTTGAGGAGAGGCGAGATGTGGGCTGAACGATGCTTCATTAAAGGACTAGATGAATGATGATGTATGCTTGTGTTTGTGTGTGTACAAGTGTGAATGCAGATATGTGAGCAAATGGAATTGATTTGATGTATACCTGGGTTTTATTTTTGCTGTTTGTTAAGTGCTTGTTACATGCTAGGTACTGTACTAAGCACTGGGGTGGATGCAAGCTAATCAAGTTCAACACAGCCCATGCCATACATGGTGCTCTCAGCCATTATCCCCAATTTACAGATGAGATAAGTGAAGGACAATGAAGATAAGTGGTTGGCCCCAGGTCACACAGCAGGGAAGGAGAGGAGACAGGATTAGAATCCAGGTACTTCTGTCTACCAGGCCCATTCTCCCTCCATTAAATGGATGAATTTATGTATAAAGGCACTTCTTGTTTGACTCTAAAACCACCGAAAAAATTTCACACCAGTCATTATGTTCTCTGACGTCTCCTTTCTGCTATTCGTTTTAGTTTCAGTGTCCTCAACAAAAATAATACTCTTTATATTTATTACGTGCTTAGTACATTCCAAGCAAAGTATTAAGTGCTGGGGGAGATTCAGGACAAACAGGTAGAACACAGTCCGTGTCCCACGAGGTATTCACAGACTAAGTAGGAGTGAAACCAAGTATCGAATCCTCATTTTACTATTGAGAAAACTGAGGAGTAGAGAAATTAAGTTACGTTCCCACAAAACTATGGAGCAGAGAACTGGTAGAGGTGCGATTAGAATCCAGGTCCTCCGACTCCCAGGCTTGTGCTCTTCCCAATAGCACCCTGCTTCTACACAGTTCAAAGCTTGGTGTTTCCAACAGAATGGAAGCTCCTTGGGGACAGTGATCATATGTACTAATACTGTGTCATCTATAGGTACTCAATAAATAGAATTGATTGATTTAGTCCTATTCCTTCACCCACAACATCAATGTCTCTAAAATGAATTCTTCCCTCCTCTTCCTCTGCAGGGAGTCGACATCTTTCCCCAGACATGCTCAATATCTCCAAGGTGAGTTCAAAGATCATTTTGAATTCAATAAATGTCTCCTCTCCATAGAGAATCACCAGCAAGTCAGTTTCTTCACTCGTCCCATCAATTGATTCTAACTTTGGTTCTTCCCTCATCCATTGTAGAAAGTCAGTGCTGCCTCCCCAAAATGCCCAACTTCTCCACGGTTAGGGAATTCCTCCTGCTGGGATTTCCAAAGGTCCGGGAGCTGCAGCTGGCTCACGCCGCGCTGTTCCTCCTGGTCTCTCTGGCGGCCCTGATGGGGAATCTCCTCATCGTCGCCCCCACCACTCCTGACCGGCACCTCCACACCTCAAAGTACTTCTTCTTCAGGAATCTGTCCATCCCCGTCCCCAAGTCTGTCGTCATTTCCCTGACCAATCGTAGATCCAGCTCCCTCCTGGGATGTGTCCCCCAGGTCTTCCTGGTTGTCGTATTGGCCACTTCAAAAAGCTGGTTGTCTTCACAGCGACGTCCTATGACCGCTAGACAACCAACTGCCGCACAGTGCGCTATGAGCTCATCATGAACAACACGTCCTTTGGAAAGATGGTGGTTGCCTCCTGGATCAGCAGGGTGTTGTTTGGGGTCTTGTATTTTGCTTCGACTTTCTCCCTGAGCTTCTGTGTCTCCAACGTCATCCAGCAGTTCTTCTGTGACGTCCCCACTTCACTCCCTACTTCCCCACTTCAATCCATACTTCACGCCACTACCCGGATTGTCTTTGTCCAGAAATGCTCTGGGCATGTTACTCCCCAACTCAAAAATCTCCAGTGGCTACCAATCAACCTACGCATCAGGCAGAAACTCCTCACCCTCGGCTTCAAGGCTCTCCATCACCTCGCCCCCTCTTACCTCACCTCCCTTCTCTCCTTCTACAGCACAGCCCGCACCCTCCGCTCCTCTGCCGCTACTCTCCTCACCGTACCTCGTTCGTGCCTGTCCCACCGTCGAACCGCGGCCTACATCATCTCTCTGGCCTGGAATGCTCTCCCTCCCAACATCTGCCAAGCTAGCTCTCTTCCTCCCTTCAAGGCCCTACTGAGAGCTCACCTCCTCCAGGAGGCCTTCCCAGACTGAGCCCCCTCCTTCCTCTCCCCCTCCTCCTCCTCTCCATCCCCCCTGCCTTACTTCCTTCCCTTCCCCACAACATCTGTATATATGTATATATATTTGTACATATTTATTACTCTATTTATTTTACTTGTACATATCTATTCTATTTATTTTATTTTGTTAATGTTTTGTTTTGTTCTCTGTCTCCTCCTTCTAGAGTGTGAGCCCACTGTTGGGTATGGACCGTCTCTATGTGTTGCCAACTTTTGCTTCCCAAGCGCTTAGTACAGTGCTCTGTACACAGTAAGCGCTCAATAAATACGACTGATTGATTGATCTCCTACTCGAGGACCACGTCGCCATCGATGTGAGCATCACAGGTGGGCTAGCTTTAAGTTTCGTCTGCTTCGTCTCCATCATCGTCTCCTATGCGCGCATCTTCCTGGCCGTACTGAGGATTCCGGGTTCTGAGAGCCGGGCCAAAGCCTTCTCCACCTGCCTGCCTCACCTCGCCATCATCACCGTCTTCCCCTCTAAGGCTGGCAAAACCTACAAGTCCGTGTCAGACTTCCCATCGACTCTGGCTGGACCTGCTGGTGTCCATGTCCTACACTGTCGTGCCCCCAACCCTGAGCCCCCTCATCTACAGCCTGAGGAACTGGGATCATCATCAATCAATCATATTTATTGAGCGCTTACTATGTGCAGAGCACTGTACTAAGCGCTTGTGAAGTACAAATTGGCAACATATAGAGACAGTCCCTACCCAACAGTGGGCTCACGGTCTAAAAGGGGGAGACAGAGACCAAAAATACTAACAAAATAAAATAAATAGAATAGATATGTACAAATAAATTAAATAAATAAATAAATAGAGTTAAAAAATATGTATAAATATATATACATATATACAGGTGCTGTGGGGAAGGGAGGGAGGTAAGATGGGGGGATGGAGAGGGGGACGAGGGGGAGAGGAAGGAAGGGGCTCAGTCTGGGAAGGCCTCCTGTAGGAGGTGAGCCCTCAGCAGGGCCTTGAAGGGAGCAAGAGAGCTAGCTTGGTGGATGGGCAGAGGGAGGGCATTCCAGACCCGGGGGATGATGTGGGCCGGGGGTCGATGGCGGGACAGGCGAGAGCGAGGTACGGTGAGGAGATCAGCGGTGGAGGAGCGGAGGGTGCGGACTGGGCTGTAGAAGGAGAGAAGGGAGGTGAGGTAGGAGGGGGCGAGGTGATGGACAGCCTTGAAGCCCAGGGTGAGGAGTTTCTGCCTGATGCGCAGATTGATTGGTAGCCACTGGAGATTTTTGAGGAGGGGAATGATATGCCCAGAGCGTTTCTGGACAAAGATAATCCGGGCAGCAGCATGAAGTATGGATTGAAGTGGAGAGAGACACGAGGATGGGTGATCAGAGAGAAGGCTGATGCAGTAGTCCAGACGGGATAGGATGAGAGCTTGAATGAGCAGAGTAGCGGTTGGGATGGAGAGGAAAGGGCGGATCTTGGCAATGTTGTGGAGCTGAGACCGGCAGGTTTTGGTGACGGCTTGGATGTGAGGGGTGAATGAGAGAGCGGAGTCGAGGATGACACCAAGGTTGCGGGCTTGTGAGACGGGAAGGATGGTAGTGCCGTCAACAGAGATGGGAAAGTCAGGGAGAGGGCAAGGTTTGGGAGGGAAGACAAGGAGTTCAGTCTTCGACATGTTGAGCTTTAGGTGGCGGGCAGACATCCAAATGGAGATGTCCTGAAGGCAGGAGGAGATGCGAGCCTGGAGAGAGGGGGAGAGAGCAGGGGCAGAGATGTAGATCTGGGTGTCATCAGCGTAGAGATGATAGTTGAAGCCGTGGGAGCTAATGAGGTCACCGAGGGAGTGCGTGTAGATCGAGAACAGAAGGGGACCAAGCACTGAACCTTGGGGAACCCCCACAGTGAGAGAATGGGAGGGGGAGGAGGAGCCTGCAAAAGAGACTGAGAAAGAACGACCGGAGAGGTAAGAGGAGAACCAGGAGAGGACGGAGTCTGTGAAGCCAAGGTCAGATAGCGTGTTGAGAAGAAGGGGGTGGTCCACAGGGTCAAAGGCAGCTGAGAGGTCGAGGAGGATTAGGACAGAGTAGGAGCCGTTGGATTTGGCAAGCAGGAGGTCATTGGTGACCTTTGAGAGGGCAGTTTCCGTGGAATGTAGGGGACGGAAGCCAGACTGGAGGGGGTCGAGGAGAGAGTTGTTATTGAGGAATTCTAGGCAGCGAGTGTAGACAACTCGTTCAAGGAGTTTGGAAAGGAATGGTAGGAGGGCTATGGGACGATAACTAGAAGGTGAGGTGGGGTCAAGAGAGGGTTTTTTTAGGATGGGAGAGACATGGGCAAGTTTGAAGGCAGAGGGGAAGGAACCAGTGGAGAGTGACCAGTTGAAGATAGAAGTTAAGGAGGGGAGAAGGGATGGAGCGAGAGATTTAATGAGATGAGAGGGAATGGGGTCAGAAGCACAGGTGGCCGGAGTAGCACTTGAGAGGAGGGAGGAGAGCTCCTCTGAGGACACTGCTGGGAAGGATGGGAGAGTAGCAGAGAGTGTTGAGAGCCGGGGGGATGGAGAAAGGGGGGAAGAGACTTTGGGGAGGTCGGACCTGATGGATTTAATTTTGTTAATGAAGTAAAACCTACCCTGATGTGAAAGCTACCCTGGGGAGAGTCTCTAAAGGGGAGATTCGTACTCCCTCCTCTAGGGGAAAAATATCTGTTTCCTTGTGCTGACTATCCCATTCCTCATCAGGGCTCTAATCGTGGGGGTATCATATAAGGAGCTGTCCAAAGAGAAAGTCCAGCGTCTGAGGATTTGTCAATGTCTGGGACAGAAGTTTATAAGACATGTGTGTCTGAAAGCCGGTGTGGGCAGGGAATGTCTCTCTTTATTCTGAAATGTAGTCTCCAAGCGCTTAGTACAGTGCTCTACATAAGGTAAGCACTCAAAAAATATGATTGAATCAATGAAGGACTAACTAGTGATTGTTTGGGCGGCATCATGGCTTAGTGGAATGAGCATGTGGCTGGGAGTCATGGTATTTGAAAGGTCTGCCCGGTTCTGCCACCAACCTGCTGTATGCCATTGGTGCAGCCACGTAATCTCTTTGGGTCTCTCTGTAAAATCGTGATTCAATACGTGTTCTCTCTTTCTCTTACAGTCTGAGCCCAGCCCCTGTGGGTCAGGAAACGTGTTTGTTCTGATTAGTTTGTTTCTATTCCAGGATGTGACAGACCTTTGCAAGTAAATTCTCAATAAATTCAGTAATGATAATGTTCATACTACTATTGATAATAACAGTAATTCTATGAATTTTAAGATCACTCTTGGTGGTTATGAAAATCAGAAAATCGGAGGGTGACAAGGGAGAAGGGACACAATCCAGGAAACTATCCCCCAGGTTTGACTGCCTGTTGACTTGTTTTAATGCCTGTCTCGCCCCTTCAAGAGTGTGAGCCCGTTCTGAGCAGGGATTATCTCTATTTGTAGCTGAACTGTACTTTTCAAGCGCTTATTACAGTACTCTGCACACAGTAAACGCTCAGTCAATACGATTGAATGAATGAGTGAAGGAGTAATCAGGTTGGATATAGCCCTTGTCCACATGGGGCTTACAGTCTAAGGAAGGAGAGCATAGAATATAATCCCAATTTTACAGAAAAGGAGACTGATGCACAGGACAAGTGAAGTGATTTGTCCAAGGTCACCCAGCTAGCATGTGGCTAAATGCTGGGGTAGATACAAAATAATCACCTTGGACACAGTCCTCGCCCGACATAGGACTCTCAGTCCCTCAGAGGGGGGTTAACTGAAGCACTGGGAAATGAAGTGATCTGCCCAAGGTCACACAGCAGATGAGCGATGAAGTCGGGATTCAAATCCAGGTTTCCTGATTCCCAGGTCCGGGCTCTTTCCTCTATGCCAACCTGCTTCTAGTCTCCAAGCACTAACTGAGCTTAACAATCTGTCACTCCCTACCATTGTGTTGAGTGCTCTGACTCTCCACTGGTTATTCTGACTAACCAGTCATACTCCCCCAGTGGGGATATGAGGATATATTCTCTTTCTGATATGGTATTTGCTAAGCACTTACTTCATGTCAAGCACTGTTCTGAGCTCTGGGATAGATACAAATCAATTAGGTTTCACACAATCCCTGTCCCACATGAGGTTCACAGTCTATTTAGGAAGCAGAACTGATATTGCATCTCCAGTTTACAGCTGAGGAAAAGGAGGCCCAGAGAAGTGAGATGACTTGCCCAAGGTCACCCGGCAAGCATTCGGGAGAGCTGGAAGTCTCATGCTCAGGTTCTATCCACTACATCATGCTGCTTCTCTATTCAGAATCATATCACTCTTCCTGTCTCTCTCTCTCTCTGGATACGGGTATACTTATGTAGAAGAAAATATTGTTGTTGCCATGGAAACATCACGGGCCAGGACCGTTGCTGAAGTTGGGAGTGCCAGGTCCTTTTCTCTGCAGGGCCTCAGGAACCATGTGACCAGAGGGTTCTCGCATCGCCTGGCCCACGAGGTCCTTCCACCGGGACCCAAGTTGGTCTTCCAGGGATCCCCCTCGGAGCAGCGACTGCTTTATCTACGGGGACAGGGACCGTCTGGGGAGCAGGTCACAATCCATGGGAGAGTGGATAGTGGCTGAGGTCTCCTCTGTGGCTGACCGAACCCAGAAATCCGGGGAGAAAGAGGAGAACAGCCCAACCCAGAGGGGTTTAGTGCCCCCTGCCAGCCCCAGCTGTCCTGGTGAGAGTGAGCAGGGGTGCAGAGAGGCAGGATAGAACCAGAAGGAAGAAGCCAGAGATGGACTCATTGTGGGGAGACTCTCGCACTCGGGGAACAGGTTAGAGTTCATTCATTCATTCAATCAATCGTATTTATTGAGTGCTTACTGTGTGCTGTACACTGTACTAAGCACTTGGAAAGTACAATTTAGCAACAATTATAGATCATCCCTGACCACAAAGAGTTCACCGTCCAGAAGAGGGGAGAGACCAGTTCAGACCAAGACGATACTCCAAACAGGGCAGACTTGTAGGAGGGGAATGGTTTGCCATCGATAATAAATCATAAATAATTCTGGTACATGTTAAGCCCTTACTGTGGGCCAAGCACTGTTCTAAGCACTGGGCTAGAAACAGATTGGACACAGTCCCTGTCCATCATGGAGCTCACACTCTTATCTCCATTTTACAGATGAGGTAACCGAGGCTTAGCCAAGGTCAAACAACAGACTTGTGAGGGAGCCGGATTAGAACCCACATCCTTCTGATTCCCAGGACCGTGCTCTATCCACCAATGGCCCCATCACCGACACAACTCTTCCCCCTCCAGCATCCCCACCCTGGCTACAATGGCAACTGCCTTCCAGGCTCGGATGCTATAACTGAGCATCGGCACGATGCTATGGTCACTTCGACTGTCAGTGGTTCCTGTATGTCAAAAACGTTTTCCGCGGGAACGTGATTGTCAGGAATGAGAGAGCGTGACTGATTCTGGGAAAAACCCCGGTACCATCAGCAATTCTTCTGAACCGAAGTTCTCCTACGAATCAATGCCTTACCGTGGCAGGAGAGTTTGCATGTGCCAATGAAGCTTGGAGCTATGCTACTGAGAGTTACTCTCTCTAGGGTTACCCATATTAGAAATGTCTAAGCGGAAGTGTTAAACTAAGTTGATTTACCTGTGCTTGGCAGTAGTGGCATGGGAAAGAGTCAAAGGTAGATGAGCAAATGATCAAAAT
This sequence comes from Tachyglossus aculeatus, assembly GCF_015852505.1. Lineage (NCBI taxonomy): Eukaryota > Metazoa > Chordata > Mammalia > Monotremata > Tachyglossidae > Tachyglossus > Tachyglossus aculeatus. Next base: position 4,090,836 of record NW_024044838.1, on the reverse strand, counting down.
GTGGATCAAAGCCAATGACAGAGACTCAGGCTTTCACTATGCAGAAGGAGGATTTTTGGAAAAACTGCCAGTAGTCATTCTGGAATGTGTATACATATAGTTTTCTTGGTAAACATAGAGAAGTGTTTGCCATTGCATTCTTCCATGCAGTAAACTTGAGTCTCCGCCCTTGACTCTCTCCCATGCCGTTGCTGCCCAGCATAGGTGAGTTTTGACTTGCAGTAGGTTGCCCTCCTCTCTCTAGCCAGAGGCCAAGCCAGGACTGGAATGGGAAGGCCTCCGCTTGACTTTCCTTCCCGTAGCCGAGACTAGTGGAGTACTGGGAACTCTCCAGGTACGATCCTGAGAGGGATTGAGGATATTAGATTGAGCATAAAAATCACTTCTGGACTACAAGCTCGTCATAGGCAGGGAACATACCTACCAACTCCATTATGTTGGACTCTCCCGTACATTTAGTATAGTGCTCTGAACATAGTAACTGCTCAATAAATGTTTTGTTTGACCTACAACATTTCACAGCAGCCTGGTTCATCACTTTATGCTCTCTGGTGGCCTCCTATCTGAAATTTACTTTAGGTTTCTGTCTCCACAAATAATAATAATTTCTCCTCAAATAATAATAATGTTTGTGTCTCTTGTTAAATGCTAATTATACACCAAACACAGTGGTATGTACAGGGGTAGATGCACAGTAATCAGGTAGAATACAGTGATTACCCCTTACTGGTCTCACCATCTCAGTAGCAGACAGAAATTCAGGCCTTGAATTTCCTTTTTATAAAGAAGAAGCTGATGTTCAGAGAAGTTAGGTTTGCTGGCCAAGGTCACACAGAAGGCAGGTGGTAGAGGCAGAATTCAAACCCAGGTCTTCCGACTTCAAGGACTGTGCCCTTTCCACTACACTATGCCACTCCAACAAGACTGTGAGCTTGGAATTCTTTTACAGCTGGGATTATTGGTACTAACACTACTGAACTCTGTACGTGCTCAAGAACCTGGCCCTCGTCAACCTCTGCTTCATCTCCGTCACCGTCCCCAAATCCGGGCACCATCTCCTTGACCAACTGCCAATCCATCTCCTTCTTGAGCTGTGCCACTCAGCTTTTCCTGGTGGTCCTGTTTGCTGCCTCGGATTTTTTCGTATATATATACCTGTATATATGTATATAAGTTTGTGCATATTTATTACTCCATTTATTTATTTATTTATTTATTTATTTATTTTACTTGTACATATCTATTCTATTTATTTTGTTTTGTTAGTATGTTTGGTTTTGTTCTCCGTCTCCCCCTTTTAGACTGTGAGCCCACTGTTGGGTAGGGACTGTCTCTATTTGTTGTAAACTTGTACTTCCCAAGCGCTTAGTACAGTGTTCTGCACACAGTAAGCGCTCAATAAATACTACTGATTGATTGATTGATTTTCGTCCTCATGGCGATGTCCTACGACTTCTATGCCACCATATGTCTCCCCCTGCGCTACGAGTTCATCATGACACGAGGGGCCTGTGTGAAGATGGTGGCTGCCACCTGGCTCAGCGGAGGGCTGTTAGGGGTCTTGTTTTCAACTTCGATCTTCTCCTTGTCCTTCTGCCGGTCCAACGTTGCCCAGAAGGTCTTCTGTGATATCCCTCTCCCTGCTGAAAATCATCTGCTCTGAAGACCACTCCGCCATCGATGTGAGTGTGACCTTGGGCTAATCATATGTGCTGTAGGTTCCATTTCCATTGTCGCCAGCTGCCGAGGGTCGGGCCAAAACCTTCAAACCTGCCTGCCGCAGCTCGTCGTCGTCGTCACTGTCTTCCTCTCCACATGCATGGTTGTCTATTTCAAGTCACCATCACACTCTTCCTCCGTGTTCGACCTGCTGATGTCCGTGTTCTACTCCGTCATGCCCCGGCCCTGAACCCCCTTCTCTATAGCCTGAGGAACCTGTACATTAAAGCTGCTCTGTAGACAGTCTTAAAAAGGAGATTCCCCCAGACTCCTCTATAGGTCAAAATGTCTGTTTCCTTGGGCTGATATTCAATTCATCAGCCAATCAATCATATTTACTACAGGAGCGAAGCGTGCTGTCTGGTTTGTAGTAAGAGAGGAGCAAGGTAAGGTAGGAGGGGGCAAGTTATTGAGTGTTTTAAAGGCAGTGGTGAGGAGTTTCCGTTTGGTGCAGATGGGCATGGACAAACGCTGGAGGTTCTGTAGGAGAGGGGAAACATGGACAGAAAGCTTTCATAGAAAAATGATCCGGGCAACAGAGTTAAGTATGGACCGGAGTAGGGAGAGACAGGAGGCTTGGGAGGTCAGCAAGGAATCTGGTAAAATAATCAAGGTGGGATAGAATAAGGGTTTGGGTTAACGTGGTAGCAGTTCGGATGAAAAGAAAAGGGCAGGTTTTAACGATGTTGTGAAGGTGGAAGCGACAGGATTTAGTGATGGATTGTGGGTCGTGGGTAATTTGTAGGTTGATTGAGAGAGAGGAGACGAGGATAATGCCAAGGTTATGAGCTTGTGAGACAGGAAGAATTGTGGATCATCTACGGTGAAGGGACAATCAAGAAGAGGACAGGGTTTGGAGGGGAAGATAAAGAAAAAATTTGGTTGGCATGTTTCTTGCCCACAAGGGGCTTACAGTCTAGAGGGAATTGATCATACCACTGGAAACCAGGACACCTGAGTTCTAATGCCAACCCTGCCACTGAGCAGCTGGGTAACCTTGGGTGACCAACTTAACCTTTCTGGGTCTCTCTGTAACATGAAGATTTGATACACACTTTCTCTTTCTCTTGTATTTTGAGCCTCGTATGGCCAGGGACTTTGTCTGATCTGATCGTTTTGTTTCTACTCAGTACTTGTTACCGTCTTTTTCATGTAAACTGTTAATAAAGACTATAATGATAATGTTGATAATTATGATTATGATAATTAATTATGTTTATGATCAGGAGTCCATGAATATATACTTCCTGGGGTAGATCCCGCTATCCCCTGCAGAGTCTTGCAACAATGTATTTAGAGGGATCTTGTATTTACTTTCTAGAGTATCTTCCAGGTGGGTTAATAATTACCGTATTTGTTAAGTGCTTTCTTTGTGCCAGGCACTGTACTAAGAACTGGGGTGGGTACAAGCAAATCGTGTTGGACACAGTCTCCTTTCCCATGTTGGGCTCACAGTCTCATTCCCAATTTACAGATGAGGTAACTGAGGGCCGGGGAAGTGAAGGGACTTGCCCAAGGTCACACAGCACACTAGTGGCAGAGCCGGGATTAGAATCCGGATGGATGGACCACAGTGATTTCCTGCATTGCTTTGATTTTTCCTATTGGGGGTAGGAGGGATAGCCATTCACCTGTGGATTCCCGATCTAATATCCGAGAATGGATGCCTGTGGAATCCCGATCTAATATCCAAGACACTTCAGCCTCCTGTCCCAGGTCTGTGTGATGTTATCCAGTGTGCTGACCAAATATTCAATTAGGTGGTCTTCTAGACTGCTGGTTTGTTATGGGCTGGAAACGTGCTGGATGATTTTCTTGAATTGTACTCTCCCATGATGTTAGTAGAGTGTTCTGCGCGTAGTAAGTGCTCAATAAATACTTTCAACTGAGGATGATGATGATGATAATAAAAAATTTAGGAGTCAGTCAATCGTATTTACTAAGTGCTTATGCTGTGCAGAGCATTGTACTAAGCATTTGGGAGAGTATAGTACAACAATATAATAGACACATTCTCTGCCACAGCGAGCTTACAGTCTGAAGCGGAAGACAGGCATTAATATGAATAAATACATTACGGATATGGACATAAGTGATATGGGGCTGGGAGGGGGATGAATAAAGAGAGAAAGTCATTGTGATGCAATAGGGAGTGGAAGAAAAGGAAAAGAGGAGTTAGTCAGGGAAGGCCTCTTGGAGGAAATGTCCCTCAGTAAAGCTTTGAAGAGGTGGAGATTAAGGTGCACTCTTAGGGTAGGTAGGACCGTTGGAAGAAGAGGAGTGAAAGATAGATACAGATCCCACCCAGCTGCTCGGATCCATAACCTCCGTTCCAACCATCTATCCATCCATTCATTCATCCAACCAGTAGTCCATCACGGCAATGTATTGAGTACATCTTGGGTGACAAGTGCGGAAGCCAGCTTTCTGGAGACTTTGTAACCTACACCATCCAAATGACCAAGGGGAGATGGAGGTCAGGTCCCTTCAGACCCACGCTGGCCCAGTGAGAGTGACTTGGGTGGATGGGGGTGGAGGGACTGGGAGGGACAAGGAGGCAGATGGAAGAGTCGGAGGCAGTCTGGAGAGATGCTTACACTCGGGACCTATGTTGGGGTTCAGATCAGGGCCGCGTCCCCCAACCGGGCAGGAGGCTTGCAGGAGAGAGGCGTTGCCCAGTGCCGTGACCCCAACCATCACAAGCCCCTCCATCTTGATTGGCTTGTATCCACCCCAGTGCTTAGTACAGTGCCTGGCATATCGTAAGAGCTTAACAAATGCCATTATTATTATTATTATTATTATTATTATTATTATTACTATCATTATTATTATCAACTGCCCAACCATGGCTACCAGGCAGCCATCTGCCGGGTTTTGGCAATGTGGCACAACCTTGGCAGTTTGGATGAGCTTACAGTCTAACCAGGCTCCCCGACAATGTTCTACACACAGTAAGCCCTCAATAAAACGTTTAGATAAAACAGTTGACTCTTAGGCCCATGCTGTTTCCACTAAATCACATTACTTCAGGTCACAAGTCACAGCACTGATAACATGTTCACTTTCTGAAAGGAAAAGTAGCAAGTCGGGTAGATAAATTTTATTCAGAAGAAGACATCGATTCTAATGAATGCAACACAAGGAAGGAATTTTTCCACATCACGTGAAACTGACAGATCAGTGGTCTGGGAAGGAAAAAATAATTTTGTTAATTATGAAGGTTAAATGACGTACCCACGACCTCATAGCACAGGGGGAGGCAGGTAGCAGCGTAGCGGAAATAAGACATCTCTGTGAGGACGAAATGTCGCAAACAGGACCACCAGTAAGAGCTGAACTATACAGTCTAGCAAGGAAATGGAGCTGTTATTAGTCTAGGAGATGGTGATGGAGCTGGGGACGGTGACGAAGATGTAGCAGAGTTCGAGGACAGACAGGTTCCTGAGAAAGATGTCCATGGGGCTGCAGAAGCGCTGATCGAGAGCGGTGAGGGTGATGATGAGGAGATTCCCCGTCAAGGCTGCCAGATAGACTAGGAGGAACAGCGCGGTGTGGACCAGCTGCAGCTCCGGAACCTCCCAGAATCCCAGCAGGAGAAATTCCCTCATCGTGGGGACGTTGGGTATTTTGGGGAGGCAGCATTGGCTTTTTGCATGTGATGAGGGAAGAGCCAAAAGTAGAGTCAATTGATGGGATGACTGAAGGAATTGCAGGACACTTGCTGGTGATTCTCTTTGGAGAGGAGACATATACTGAATTCAAAATGATTTTTGAGTTCACCGTCTAGACATCGAACGTTTCAGGGGAATGATGTCTACTACCTGCACAGGAAGAGGGGAGACTTCAATTTAGAAACGTTGATGTTGAGGGTGAAGGATTAGGACTACGTCAATCAATTCTATTTATTGAGTACCTTCAGAGGACACGATATTAGTACATATGATTACTGCCCCAAAAGAGGTCCCATTCTATTGGAAGCACAAAGCTTCCAATTGTGTAGAATCAAGGAGCAGTACTAGGAAGAACACAGGCCTGGGGGTCAGAGGACCTGGGTTCTAAATCCAACCCTACCACTTATTGGCTGCATTGCCATGGGAAAGTGACTTAATTTCTCCATGCCTCAGTGTTCTCAAAAGTAAAGTGGGGATTTGATACCCGTCTTCCCTCTTACTTAGTCCGTGAATACCTCGTGGGACACGGACTGTGTTCTTCCACATAACTAGGAGGGAATTCCCTAGGAGGATTGACATCATAATTCTCCAAGTGGGGACAACAAGATGACAATGATGTAAAAGGGGAAAGCAGTCACAGTAATAATAACACTAATAGCAGCAAACGCCCTAGTAGAAGTTGTAGTTTCAATCAATCAAGCAATAAAGAAATCGTATTTTTGAGCCTTTACTGTGTGCAGGGCACTGTACGAAATACTTGGTAGAGTACAATGTAACAGAGTTGGTAGACATGTTCCCTCCCAACCACAGTCTCCTCCAGGAGGCCTTACCAGACTGAGCCCTTTCCTTCCTCTCCCGCTCCTCCCATCCCCATCTCCTCCCGCCTTGCCTTCTTCCCCTCCCAACAGCACCTGCATGTATGTATATATGTTTGTACATATTTATTACTCTATTTATTTATTTATTTATTTTATTTGTACATATTCATTCTATTTATTTTATTTTGTTAGTATGTTTTGTTTTGTTCTCTGTCTCCCCCTTCTGGACTGTGAGCCCACTGTTGGGTAGGGACCGTCTCTATATGTTGCCAACTTGTACTTCCCAAGCGCTTAATACAGTGCTCTGCACACAGTAAGCGCTCAATAAATACTATTGAATGAATGAATTGAATGAATGAATAAAGTGAAGATTTGATACCCGTCTTCCCTCTTACTTAGTCTGTGAATACCTCGTGGGACACAGACTGTGTTCTAGTAGGTTACCCTGAATCTCCTCCAGCACTTAATACTTTTCTTGAAACGTAGTAAGCATTTAATAAATAACAAAATAATTATTTTTGGTTGAGGAGACTGAAACTAAAATGAATAGCGGATAGGAGGGGTCAGAGAACATAAAGATACGAACGTGACGGTTGTGGTTTTTTTCGGTGCTTTTAGAGTCAATCAAGAAGTCCCTTTATACATATGTTCATCCATTCATTGGAGAGAGAATGGGCCTGGGAGACAGAAGGACCTGGATTCTAATCCTGTCTCTGCCCCTTGTCTGCTTTATGACCTGGGGCCAGTCACTTACCTTCTCTGTGCCTCAGTTACATCATCTGTAAATTGGGGATTATGACTGAAAGCACCAGGTGGGGTATGGACTATGTCCAACCTGATCAATCAATCAATCAATCGTATTTATTGAGCGCTTACTGTGTGCAGGACACTGTACTAAGCGCTTGGGAAGTACAAGTTGGCAACATATAGAGACAATCCCTACCGAACAGTAGGCTCACAGTCTAAAAGGGGGAGACAGGGAACAAAACCAAACATACTAACAAAATAAAATAAATAGAATAGATATATACAGGTAAAATAAATAAATAAATAGAGTAATAAATATGTACAAACATATATACATATATACAGGTGCTGTGGGGAAGGGAAGGATGTAAGACGGGGGAGCTGGATAGGGGGACAAGGGGGAGAGGAAGGATAACTTGTATCCATCCAAGTGCTTAGTACGGTACCTGACATGTAAGAAGCAATTAACAATATCATAAAACAAACAACAAAAATAAAATCCAAGTATACATCGAACTGATTCCACTTGCTCACATACTTGTATTCACACTTGTACTCACACAAGCACAAGCATACCTCATCATTCATCTAGTCCTTTCCTAAAGCATTGCTCATCCTACAGCTCTCCTCTCTTCAACCTCCCCTTAGGAAAAGTTGTGTCTTTTCACAAGCAACAAAACCTCACAATCAGCTTGAAGGCTTTCCTCCCTATGACTGCACTTCACCTCCTTTCCATCGTTCAAAATGTCTTCTCAGCTCTCAAAGCAACTTTGTAGTTGTTACCCGCGATCGACTCTCCCGTTTCCATCCTAGTCAGATTGGACAGAGTCCATGTCTCTCGTGGGGTTCACATCTCAATCCTCATTTTTCAGATGAGGGAACTGAGGTACGGAGAAGTTAAGCGACCCTGCCTAAGGTCACATAGCAGACATGTGGTGGAACCGAGACCAGAACCCATGTCCATTTGGATCCCAGGACCCCGCTCTACCCACTAGGCAACGCTGCTTCTTTTGACTTGTCTTGATTGTAAATACGTTGAAGCTCTGTTCACACTGACTATATAAACTGCACTCTTGAATCAAGCGTTTGTCCCCTTTTCCATCTTTCCCTTCTCTCCTCCCTCCTGTATGTAAGTTACTCTGTGTCTATCTCCCCCATTTGATCATAATCTCCTGGAGAGCAGGAGTAATGCATTTAATGTCTTTTCAACTCTCGTGAGAGCTTACTAAATTCATTCAGTCGTATTTATAGAGCTCTTAGCATATGCAGAGCACTGTACTAAGCGCTTGGGAACTACAAATCGGCAACATATAGAGACGGTCTCTACCCAACAACGGTTACACAGTCCAGAAGGAGGAGACAGACAACAAAACAAAACAAGGAGACTAAATTATTTCGTACCCAGGATTTGGTCAATTAATACGGTGGATGGATGGATGGCTAAATGGATGGATGGTTGAGAGGCAAGGAATTGACCAGTCAAAAGTGAACGGGACAGTTTCCATTGTTGCTTCCCTTCCCCCTTGTCCCTGAGCTATTTTTCGATTTTCATAACCATTGTTTTTATCATTATTAGTTGTATCAACATTATAGTCACTGAGTTTTTAAGAATGTACTTGCAAAAGACTGCCAAGTGATGGAGTAGAAACAAAATGATCAGAATGGACATATTTCCCAGTCCACAGGTGCTCAGAGGGTAAGACAAAGAGAGAGCACATATTGAATCCTGATTTACAGAGAGCCCCAAAGAGTTTAAGTTGCTGGACCAAGGTCGCCAAGCAGGCCAGTGGCAGAACCTGCCAAACATCTAAAATCTTATGACCCCCAGGAACATGCTCATTCCACTGGGTCTTGATGTCCCCAAACAATGAATTGTGAGTCACACACATCTTTTCAGCCTCCCTTCTAGACACTGACAAATCCTCAGTCGCTGGACTTTCTCTTTGGATTTGTAGGCTAGCTGATGAGGGATGGGATACTCAGTGAAAGGAAGCAGACATTTTGTCCCATAGAGAAGGGATTTGGAATTTCCCCTTTAGGATTTTCTCCAGAGAGGCCTTCATGTCCCGGTTCCTCAGGCTGTAGATGAGGGGGTTCAGGGTGGGGGGCACCACGTTGTAGAACACGGACACCAGCAGGTCCAGGGTCGAGGGGAAGTTTGACACGGGCTTGACATATGATATCACGGCCGTAGAAACGAAGACAGTGAAGACAGAGAGGTGAGGCAAGCAGGTGGAGAAGGCTTTGGCTCGACTCTCGGAGGCCGGCATACTCAGCACGGCCCGGAAGATGTGCACGTATGAGACGATGATGAGAATGAAGCAGAAGACGCCTATCACTACCCCGGCGGTGACACTCACGTCGATGACAACGTGGTCCTCGGAGCAGGTGATCCTCAGCAGCGAGGGGACGTCACAGAAAAACTGCTGAACGATGTTGGACCCACAGAAGGACAGGGAGAAGGTCGAAGCTGAAAGCAAGTCTCCAAACAGGTCCCCACTGAGCCACGAGGCGGCGGTCATCTTCCCACAGGCGCCTCGAGCCATGACGATCTCGTAGCTCAGGGGGAGACAGATGGCAGTGTATCGGTCGTAGGACACGGCCGTGAGGACGAACAGGTCTGAACTGGCATACCAGATCACGGAGAAAACCTGGACAGCACAGCCCACTAGGGAGATGGATCTGTTGTCGGTCAGGGAGTTGTGGATGGAGTTGGGGACGGTGACGGAGATGAGGCAGAGGTCGAGGATGGACAGGTTCCTGAGGAATAAGTACATGGGGGTGTGGAGGCGCCGGTCGAGGGCGGTGATGACGACGATGAGGAGATTCCCCATCTGGGCCGCCAGGTAGACCAGGAGGAATAGCGCGGCGTGGGCCACCTGCAGCTCCCGGACCTCCGAGAAACCCAGCAGGAGGAATTGCCCCACCGTGGAGATGTTGGTCACTGGTAGGTTGTGATAACTCACTGAAAGGACAAAGAGCTGCATGAGGTGAAGGAATCAACAGGGGTTTTGCCGGCGAGTCTATGGGAGGAGCAACTTATGGTATTTTGGACCAAAGTTATTTATTACAAAATGACCTAAAAACTTGGTAATAGACTTCCAAGTAACTAGGAGGGAATTTTCTAGAGCGATTGACACCATAATTCTCCAAGTGGGGACAACAAGGTAACAAAGATATAAAACGGGAAAGCAGTCACAGTGGTAGTAGCAGTAATAGCAGCAACAGCCCTAGTAGAAGTTGTAGTATCAATCAATCAAGCAATTAAGAAATCGTATTTTTGAGCCTTTACTGTGTGCAGAGCACTGTACTAAATACTTGGTAGAGTACAATGTAACATAGTTGGTAGACATATTCCCTCCCCACAACAAATTTACAGATTAAAGAGGCATAAAGATGTTCATATGAAATAACTTATGGATATGTACAGAGACTGTAAGCTCTTTGTGGGTAGGGAGTGTGTCTGTTATATTGTTATATTTTACTCTACAAAGCACATAGTACAGTGTTGTACACACAGAGCTCTACTCTGAGCTCAATAAACATTTATTACTAAGCTTATTGACTGACTGGTAATATTAACAACGGTGTTTATCGAGCCCCCAGTGGACACAAAAGGTAAAGATATACCAACCCCAGAAGGCACCCTGAAGCACACAAATCCATTCTCATACATAAAATTACAGCTACACATACATGTATCCAGACACATAATATCCTCATATGTATTCCCGCTCACTCACAGACCGGGGTTCTCCCACAGCCAGACAGTCTCCCAGAGTCAGTCGTATTTATCGAGCACTTACTGTGTGCAGAGCACTGTGCTAATCACCTTGGAGAGTACAATACAAACAAGTTCATAGACGCATACTCCCATAAACGTATCTAGTCACTCATTAGGCTCTTCTCTGACCTCCAATCCTGTTCCCTAGGGAGAGATGTAGAACATTCCCCACTGTTCCTTACACAGATATCCCCCTTCCCTAAAGTCTGGGATTTGATCCATGATTCTCCTTCCCTGCCCTGAGCACACGCACGCATGCTCACACATACACACACAAAGCGGATGGTCCAGGGAATCCGATTGCAGCTGTTTCTATACGAGGAAAATGAACTGTAGAGTGAGGTCTGGCATGGGACCCCAAATATATATGTCGCCTCGATTTTGGCAGAGACTGGGAAAAATGATTAATCGATGGTATTTACTTAGCACTTACTGTGTGCGGAGCACTGAACTAAAGTGTTAAGGAGAGGGCAATCCAACAGATTTGGTAGACACATTCCCTGTCTATAACGAGCTGACAGTCTAGGGGGATGGAAAGATGATGGGGCGTTGATGAAGGGACGACAGAAGGCCGACGGAGGGCCGATGAAGGGATGTCACCTAGACGATGGAAGGGTGTCCTGGAACAAACAGCAGATGAGTGCTGCTACAGGTACAAGGACCAAGCGACTGAGAACCTGAGCAGTGGAAGTGATTCCAGTACTAGTGGCCTGTGCTGTGGTACCTTCCACTGTCTCTCCCTACTGAAGCCTGGTTTCTGCTCCTGCAAACCCGCCTGCAGTGCTGCCCTGCTGCAAACGTCAACCGGGGTACCGAGTGTGAGATTCTCTACACACTCACTATGGGCTGATGGCCTCTCCCCGCCCCTCCATCTCCACCCCAGGGCACACTCACCGGTGTAGCGTGGGGCTGGGGGTCACCGACCTCTGCCAGACTGGGCTGGTCCCCTGTCTCCCCTCGAACTCCTGGGTCCGGTCAGCCAAGGAGGGACATTGAGGGGCCTTCAGCCCCTCTCCGCTCTCTCGCCGGCAATGAGATGCTTCTCCATATGGACCCCATCCCCAAAGATAAAGCAGCCGCTGCTCTGAGGAGAATCCCTGATCGGGGCCCAAAGTAGTGAAGTGACTTGCCCAATGTCACACACCATATAAGTGGCAGAACTGAGATTAGAACTCAGGTCCGCTTGACTCCCGGGACCATGCTCTTTCCACTAAGCGACACTGCTTTTAATTTAGATAAATTGTGACTCTGACCCTGGTCATCCAGTTCCCTATTGAAATTTCCCTCACCTTTCCCCTGCTCCCCTCCGGAGTCACCAGACCGTCTGGGGCTGGGTAGCACCGACCTCTGCTGAGAGGGAGGTTCACTCCATCTAGTCGGTCCTGGACGCTGGTGGTGGTGACAGGAAGGTATGGTTGAGGGGTAAGAGCTGTCAGGAACCTCCCCCTATCGGCTCTCCGGTTGGCTGTGCCATCCCCTCAGTCGATGGCTGGGTTATTTCCTGGGGGGATTCCCCGTGGGAGGATGGGCCCTGGGCTTCGCTGAGGCAGCTGACTGCCTGAAATCTCAGCAGGCCGGGATTGTGAGCTCCCTCTGCTCCTGGCCCCCACCACCTAAATGACTGTCCAGTCCCACGTGGTTCCGACTCTGGGACTCATTCTTCTGACAACATCAACGGACTAATCAACATCCCCTTTCTGTGATTAATAATAGCGTTCTGGTTAAACTCTGAGGTTTGGAGCTTCATCCCATTCCAGGGCTGGGGACCATCTGAAATCTGCAGCAATCCATTTTAGACATTCCCCTCTAGACGGTAAGCTCATCATGGGCAGGGAATGGGGCTAACAACTCTGATATACTGTACTCTCCCAAGCGCCTATTACCAAGGTCTGCACATGGTAAGCGCTCAATAAATATGATCGATCGATTGATGTGCATTATTTTCCCCTACTGAATTCGTATCTGCTTTCTCCATTCCTCTCAAGCTCACCATCTCACTGTGCCTCGTGCCCAACTCCCCCCACTCAGACCCCTACCTCACCACCTGTCCCCCGCTTGGAATTCCCTCTCTCTTCATATCCACCAGACCACAGGACGTCCCATCTTCAAAACTCCCCTATGAAATCCACGGGACTTTCCCTGATTATTTTTTTCATAATGGTACATGGTAAGTGTTTACTCTTTTCCAGGGACCGTTCTAAGCACTGAAGTACATACAAGCTAGTCAGGTTGGATACAGTTCTTATCCCGCATAGGACTTCCAGGCTTAATCCCCATTTTGCAGATGAGGTAGGTGAGGTAAGAAGTGAAATGACTTGCCCAAGGTCACGTGGCAGACATGCAGTAGAGGCGGAATTAAAACTCAGGCCCTCTGACTCCCAGGTCCATGCTCTATCAACTGGGCTTTGCTGCTTCCGTGTGCTTCCCTGTCTCAGGGTTCTTAATTGTCTCGGTCTGGGCCTATGTAAAATGCCACCCTCCCCATCCTTAATAATGATAATAATAGCATCAATAATATCAATAATAATAATTGTGGTATTTGATAAGCATTCACTATGCGCCAGGCACTGCACTAAGTGCTGGGATTCAATACAAGCTAATCAGGTGGGACATAGTCCCTGTCCCACATGGGGCTCACAGTCTAAATCCCCATTTTACAGATGAGGGACCTGAGGCCCAGAGAAGTGAAGAGAATTGCCAAAGGTCACATAGCAGAAAGGTAACAGAGCCGAGATTAGAAGCCAGGTCATTCTGACTCCCAGGTAAATGCTCTATAGATTAGGCCACGCTGCTTCTCTGAGTTTAATATTGTTCATGACCTCAGAAAATCAATTGGCCATTTAGTCAGCTGTGTTTTCGGGCGTCTTCTGATTGCAAATCTAGACAGAACGAGAAGTGACCCCAAATCCATTTTAAGACCTTCCCTCTCTGGGGGATGACCCCAGAGAAGCAGCATGAGAAGCAGCATAGCTTAGTAGCAAGAGCCCGGGCTTGGGAGGACATGGGTTCTAATCCCGGCTCTGCCACTTGTCTGCTGCGTGACCTTAGGCAAGCCACTTAACTTCTCTGGGCCTCAGTTACCTCATCTGAAAAATGGGGATTAAGACTGTGAACCCCAGGTGGGACAACCTGATTACGTTGTATCTACCCAATCGCTTAGAATAATGCTTGACACTTAGTAAGCGCTTAACAAATGCAATCATTACTATTGTTATTATTATCAGTATTGTGGAGGCTGTGGGGCTCTAGAACGGGATGATGGGAAGGAATCACTGATACTGGCTGAGTGGACACGACGGGAACATCCTTGTCTTCAGAAAGAAAAGGTTGTAGCCTGAGGTTCGTTCTCTTCTATCTCAGAGTTGAGACACTGTACTAAACTGGGGTAAGGAGGTTAGTGCATTCTCTCCTGTGAATGGCCCTGTCCCCTTTCAAAATGTCTCAGTGATGGAAAATGGGGAAATAATCTGACAGCCCACGTGTCCTCCTCCCCGCCTTCCAGTCCATCAGAGCACAGTTTCCTCATCTTCAAAGCCCATCCGTCATCCCACCATTTCCAGGATGCCTCACTTTTCTTCTCCCTAAGTCATCTTCTCCCAAATACCAATCAGCATCTTAGGCTATCTATCCATTTTTGCACTCACACCCCACCATTATAGTTTTGAGCATAGTGGATTTCATAAAATGTACTCTTTAAGTACATACTCATCTATTTACCATTCTTTCCATTTTCTTTTTTGTTCTCTCGTTAATTAATTCTGTGTCTATCTTCCCAGTTAGATTTTAAGTTTTTGGGAAGCAGGGATGGTGTTTATTTATTTTGATCGCTCTGAAGTGATCACTACAGTACTTTACACCCAGGATGCATTCAACAAATTTAATTGATTGTTGGATAAATTGATAGATGAATGCTCGGATGGGTTCCTGAGTGGATGGATGAATGGAATGATGGATGGGTAGATGGATGTATAGATGGATGGATGGATGGGTGGATCGTCTGCTATGTGACCTTAGTTAAGGCACTTCACTTCTCTGTGCCTCAGTTATCTCATCTGTAAAATGGGAATTGAGACTGTGAGCACCATGTGGGATAGGGACTGTGTAAAGACTGATTACCTTGTATCCTCCCCAGCACTTAGTACAATGTCTGGCACATAGTAAAAGCTTAACAAATACCGCTATTATTATTATTATTATTATTGATGGGTGGATGGATGGCTCAGTGGAAAGAGCACGGGCTGTGGAATCAGAGGTCAGGGATTCAAATCCCAGATCCGCCAATTGTTAGCTGTGTGACTTTGGGCAAGTCACTTAACTTCTCTGTGCCTCAGTTACCTCATCTATAAAATGGGGATTAAGACTGTGATCCCCCTGTGGGACAACGTGATCACCCTGTAACCTCCCCAGCGCTTAGAGCAGTGCTTTGCACATAGTAAGCATTTCATAAATATCAATATTATTATTATGAACGAATGGATCATATTTATTGAGTGTTTACCGTGTGCAGAGCACTGGACTAAGCTCTTGAAAAGTACAATTCAGCAACAAACAGAGACAATCCCCGCCAACAACGGGCTCACAGTCTAGAAGGGGGAGACAAGCATCAAAACAAGTAAACAGGCAGTCAAATGTGGGGGACAGTTTCCATGATTGCGTCCCTTCTCCCTTGTCACCCTCCGATTTTCTGATTTTCATAGCCACGAAGAGTGATCTTAAAATTCATAGAATTACTGTTAATATCAGTAGTAATATCAACATTATCATTATTGAATTTATTAAATCTTTACTTGCAAAAGACTGCCAAGTGCTGGAGTAGAAACAAACTAATCAGATCGGACATGTTTCCTGACCCACAGGGGCTCAGACTGTAAGAGAAAGAGACAGCACATTTTGAACTCCGATTTTATAGAGAGACCCAGAGAGGTTACGTGGCTGGACCAAGGTCATACAGAAGGCCGGTGATAGAACCCGTCGGACATTTCAAATCTCATGAGTCCAAGCCACATGCTCATTCCACTAAGCCATGATGTCATGCAAACAAGCACTTATCAGTCACTTATTCATTCATTCAATCATACTTATTGAGTGCTTTAGGTGTGCGCAGCACCATACTAAGCACTTGGAAAGTACAATTCAAAATAAAAAGAAACAATCCCTGCCGACTCCTGGATTACAGTCACATACGTCTTATCAACCTCTGTCCCAGACATTGACAAATCCTCAGGTGCTGGACTTTCTCTTTAGACAGCTCTTTATAGGGATATCCCCACGGTCAGAACCCTGGTGAGGAATGGGATAGTCAGCAAAAGGAAAGAGACATTTTGTCGCTCAGAGGAGGGAGGAGGAGTCACCCGTTGACTCTCCCCAGGGCGGCTTTCATGTCCCGGTCAGGCTGTAGATGATGGGGTTCAGGGCAGAGGGGCACCACGGTGTAGAAAAGAAAAGCAGCGTGGTTTAGTGGAAAGAGCCTGGGCTTGGGAGTCAGACATCGCGTGTTTTAATCCCGGCTCTGCCATTTGTCAGCTGTGTGACCTGGGCAGGTCACTTCACTACTCTGTGCCTCATTGACCTCATCTGTAAAATGGGAATTAAGACTGTGAGCCCCACGTGGGACAATCTATTACCTTGTATCTACCCCAGCGGTTAGAACAGTGATTGGCACATAGTAACGGCTTAACAAGTATCATAATAATAATAAATATTATTATTATCATTATTATTATTATTATTCCAATTAACACGGACAACAGCAGGTCCTGAATCGAGGGGGAACCTGATGGAGGCCCCAGGTAAGCACATAAACAAATCATGACAAAGAGAGTGACGATGACAAAGTGGGGCGGGCAGGTGGAGAAGGTTGTGGCCAGGCCCTCGGTTGCTGGCATTCTCAGCACGGCCTGGAAGATGCTGTAAAATGCGGGTTAAGACTGTGAGCCCCATGTGGAACAAGGACCATATCCAACCTGCTTAACTTGCATCTACCCCAGCCCTTAGGGCAGTGCCTGGGACAGAGTAAGAGCTTAACAAGTACTACTATTATTATTATTACTCTCCAAGTGTTTAGTGCACAAAATAAGCGCTCAGTAAATATGATTCAAGATTAATTGATTGATAGTAAATTATACTGTGTCAACCTAGCCCAGAAGGCTGGAAAAATCTTGAGGGCAAGGATTACAACCTTTCCCACTATTTGTTTTCTCCCAACATTTGGGACGAACTCTTACAGAATGGAATTACTGATAGTGCCAGTGGCTGTCCAAATCTGGTCACGCTCTTCCTGTTCTGCTTGCCATTCACCCCCTTCAGGGGATTCTGCGGCCCAGCCAAAGTGACTGTCCAAAGTGCTGACTTGCTGCCCGGATCGTCACGCCGCTGCCCGGATCGTCACGCCGCTGCCCGGATCGTTCACGCCGCTGCCTGGATCGTCTTTGTGTAGAAACGCTCTGGGCATGTTACTCCCCTCCTCAGAAGTCTCCAGTGGCTACCAATCAACCGACGCATCCCCTCCTACCTCACTTCCCTTCTCTCCTTCTACAGCCCAGTCCACAACCTCCGCTCCTTTGTCGCTAATCTCCTCACTGTGCCTTGTTCTCGCCTGTTCCGCCGTCGACCCCCTGCCTACGTCATCCCCCTGGCCTGGAATGCTCTCCCTCCGTACATCCGCCAAGCTAACTCTCTTCCTCCCTTCAAAGCCCTACTGAGAGCTCACCTCCTCCAGGAGGCCTTTCCAGACTGAACCCCCCTCCTTCCTCTCCCCTTCTTCCCCCTCCCCATCCCCCTGCCTTACCTCCTTCCCCTCCCCACAGCACCTGTATAGATGCATATGTTTGTACGTATTTATTACTCTATTTATTTATTCATTTTATTTGTACATATTTATTCTATTTATTTTATTTTGTTAATATGTTTTGTTTTGTTGTCTGTCTCCCTCTTCTAGAATGTGAGCCCGCTGTTGGGTAGGAAGCGTCTCTATGTGTTGCCAAATTGTACTTCCCAAGCTCTTAGTACAGTGCTCTGCACACTGTAAGCGCTCAATAAATACGATTGAATAAATGAATGAATAGAGGTGTGTGATGTTTGGGGGTTACTGAACTGGAAAACACCTCCCCTCCTGCTAGAACCTCTGCCCCGCTGGGGGCCACGGCCCTGGTCTAAACCCCAATTTAGGCCCCAGACTGTCTCCATCTCTTCCACCCTCATACTCGTCACCCCCGCCCCGCCCCTCCATCCAACTTACCCCCGCTCACTCCCTCCAGGTCAGCGTGGGTCTGGAGATAACTGTCCTCTGCAGGGTTCAGCAGCAGGGCTCTGCAAGGCTCTTTCCCATCAGATTCATGGATTTGGTCAGTCAGGAAGGAACAGAGAGGAGCCCTTGATACCTCTCCCTTCTCCCTCAAACCCCGAGAAGCTCTCTAGACAGGACCCCCGTCCCTGAAGATAAAGCAGGAGCTGCTCCGAGGGGATCCCTGAGGGATGGCTCGGGGCCTTGCTGAGGGGCCTCGTGGCCTGGACAAGCCAAGCACCATCTGGTCACGTGGTTCGTGACGCTCCTGGGAGACAAGGGCCCGGTCTCTACAGCATCAGAGATCGTGCCGGCCCTCGGAGATCAGGTCGAAATAGCGGCATCTGTATCCTAGTGTCTCAACGGTTCCTGCTTTCACCGACAGTCTTTAGCCACTGAATGGTCTCACCTTTGTCTAATTTACAACGTGAGACACTCAATCTGTCAGTCAATCAGCCAACTGTAACTTTTTCTTATGGCCTTTGTGAGCACTTACTATATATCAGGCTACGTGCTGGAGTAGTTACAAGCTAATCAGATTGGACAGAGTCCATTTCCTCCGTGGGGCTCACATCTCAATCCACATTTTACAGATGAAGGAACTGAGGCCCAGAAAAGTGAATTGACTTGCCCAAGGTCACACGGCAGACAGGTGGTGTAGCCAGGACTAGAATCCAGGTCATTCCATACTCTCTCCACTAGGCCGCACTGCTTCTGCTGGGCTTGCTGCTGCTGGGATCAAGATACCCGATCTGTTTACCCAAGCGGAACTTAACTGTAGCGAAGACCAGGCAGCTTCTCTGGGAATCTGTGGAAAATCTATGTTGAAACCAGGTGATTCCTTTTTCCAGATTGCATTTATCCTTCGGTCGATCTGACTAATCTAAAACGGACAGACGACTGGAAAGGTGAACCCTAGCACCATTTGGCAGTTCACCAGCAGAGGAGATTATTTTTGTATGTTGAGTAAAACACTCAGCATGATGGACTGCCGCCCATAGAGGAGGACATAGAGGGCGACCCTCTTGGACGCCATGACCTCGGGCATCGCCCCGGGGGAGCAACCAGGGCCATGGAGGTGGCGGGCACGCCCATTGTTGTCTGTACAGGACAAACAACAAGTAGTGCCTGGGATCAGAACAAAGGTCCTTCTGACTTCCAGGCCCGGGTTCTATCCACAAGGCCATGCTAAGAGCAAGGGCTTGGGAGTCAGAGGACGTGGGTTCTTATCCCGGCACTGCCACCTGTCAGCTGTGTGACCTTGGCCAAGTCTCTTAACTTCTCTGGGCCTCAGTTATCTGATCTGTAAAATGGGGATGAAGACTGTGAGCACCACGTGCTCATCACGTGAAAACCAGATTACCTTGTATCTACTCTAGTGCTTAGAACAGTGCTTGGCACGTAGTAAGCTCTTAACAAATACAATTATTATTATTATTATTATTATCATTATTATCATTATTATTATTATTAAAAGATGCCTTTGGCAAGACATGACAATATCAGAAGAGCAGCCTGCAGGTTTCAGAAATGTCATAGGCCTTACTGAGTTTGGTATTTGTTAAGCTTTTCCTAGGCATCAGGCACTGTACTAAGCACTGAAGTAGAAACAAGCTAGTTGGAAAAAGTTCACATCCCACATGGGGCTCAAAGTCGTCATCCCCATTTTACAGATGAGGTACATAGAGGCCCAAAGAAGTAAAGTGGCTAGGTCAAGGTCATACAGCAGACATGTGGCAGAGCCAGTACAAGAATTCATTCATTCATTCATTCAATCGTTTTTATTGATCGCTTACTTTGTGCAGAGCACTGTACTAAGCGCTTGGGAAGTACAAGTTGGCAACATATAGAGACGGTCCCTACCCAACAGCGGGCTCACTGTCTAGCCCTGAAGGACCTGAAGGACAATCCAGGTCATTCTGAGTCGCAGGTGTGGACTCTAACCATTAGGCTATGTTCCTCCCTCTGTTTGGAGAGGGCCCGTGGCCTGAAACAGGCAAGTAGCCCAGTTGTCCTGGGGCCGGAGTTCTGCAGAGCTCCCTGGGAAGCACTCAGGGCTGGCCATGTTTGTGGGACCCTCCGAAGGGTCCGCCACTCCCGGGGCTGTTCGGTGGACAAGACCAGTCCAGTCATAGAACAATACTGTCCCTGGGGAAGAGTCCGCCGTTGTTAAAATCCAAGTTATTTTCTGGTCCTCCACCTCAGAGAGCCAGGATTGATGGACTTAAGACCAACCGATCAGCGAGGAAAAGGGGAAAGCAGCCGGGAACAAAATACTCAAAACTACAGCAGGTAAGCGAGGTTAACCATAGTCAATGGTATTTACTGATCGCCTAGTGTGTGCAGAGTGCTGTACTAAGCGCTTGGGAGAGTACAATGGAACAGAGTTGGTAGACACATTCCATGCCCGCAACGTGCTTACAATCTAGAGGGTGGGAAGATTGATGAGTTGGTCATGACATGCATCGTATTGGCTGGTTATTCAATCAGCCTGGTCCACTGAAAAAAGCCCAGGCCTGGAAGTTGGGAGACTTGGATTCTAATCCCTCCTCCACCAATTGTTTGCAGTGTGACCTTGGGCAAGTCACTTAACCACTTCTCTGTGCCTCGATTCCCTCTTCTGTAAAACCGGTTCAGGGTTGATATGAAGGAATGTAGGAGTTGATAAGGGGTGGCTTGTTCGAAGAGGTGAGATTTTAGGGAAACTGAAGTCTGGTGGATTTTTGAGGGATGGGACTTTCAAATTAAGGAAACTATGAGGCTGGTGATGCAGGAGAGAGGATTAAACAGGAAGTATAATTAGGCAGTTAGCTTGCATGGAACAAAGAGTGAGAAGAGAAATGATATGTAATAATAATTGTGGTATTTTATGAAGTGGTTACTGTGTACCAAGCACTATAGTCGATATAAAATGGTCAGGTCAGACAGACTCCATGCCAGATGGAGCTCACAACACAAAAGGAGGGAGAACAGATATTGATTGCCATTTTACAGATGAAACAGAGGTACGGAAGAACTTAAGTGAGTTGTTCAAGGTCACACAGCAAACAAGTGGCAGAGCCAAGATTGGAACCTAGGTGGTCTGCCTCCCAGGCTCTGACCATCCTAATTGGGTTGAACACTTCAAAGAAATGATCTGTAAAACAACGGAGAAGGATGAGAACAGCGGCAATTCATTCAATCTATTTATTGAGCGTTTACCATGTACAAAACACTGTACTAAGCGCTTGGGATAGTACACTACAACAACAAAAGACACATTACCTGACTACAACAAACTCACAGTCTAGAGGCAATGTGGTGGAGGGCTGATACAATAGTGTAGTGGTTATATGATGAGAGCTGGGATTAGGGTGGTAATTCTTTGGGTGATGAGAGATTCTGTGAATTGTTGAAGAGGAAGAATAGGAAATATTTATCAGTATATTGTCTTTCAATTTCTATCCTGAATGAAGACTAGAGGAGGACCCCATGTTTTGGGGACACAGAAAACCGGTGTCATTTTCAGAGACGGGAAAGTTAGATATGGGTACGAGTTTAGGATGGAACAGAGTAGCTTGGTTTTAAGCCAGAAGCAGTGTGGCATAGTGGAAAGAGCCCAGGCCTGGGTGTCAGAGGACCTGGATTCTAATCCCGGCTCTTCCAATTTCTAACTATGTGACCTTGGTCAAGTCACTTCACTTCTCTTCCTGTTGTCTCTCCTACTTAGACTGTGGGCCCCTTGTAGGACAAGGACTGTGTCCAACGTAATTAATTGGTATCTACCCCAGAGTTTAGAAGAGAGTCTGACACATAGTAAATGCTTAACAAATATCTCTAAAAAAAAACGTTATGTAGCAAGTAGCTTGTTATCCAAGGGGAGGAATTTGGAGCCAAGAGAGGTAGGACTGGGGAGGTAGATGAGGAATTCTACTGTGAGCCCCATGTGAGACAGGGACTGCATCCAACCTGTTTAACTTGTATCTACCTCGGCGCTTAGAACAGTGTGCCACACAGAATTGCAATTGTTAAGTGCTTGCTATGTGCCAGACACTGTATTGAGCACTGAGGTAGACACAAGATAATCCTGTTGGACACAGTCCCTGTCCCATATGGGCTAACAGTCTTAATCCTCACTTTACAGATGAGGGAAATGAAGCACAGAGAAATTAAGTGACTTTCCCATGTTCACACAGCAGACAAACGGTGGATCCTGGATTAAAACCCAGGTCCTCTGACTCCCAGGCCTGGGCTCTTTCCACCAGTCAGTCATACTTATTCATTCATTCAATCGTATTTATTGAGTGCTTACTGTGTGCAGAGCACTGTACTAACTCCTTGGGAAGTACAAGTTGGCAACATATAGAGATGGTCCCTATCCAACAATGGGCTCACAATCTAGAAGGAGGAGACAAACAACAAAACAAAACAAGTAGAAAGGTGTCAATACCATAGGAATAAATAGAATTATAGCTATATACACATCATCGATAAAATAAATAGAATAGGAAATATGTACAAGTAAAATAAATAGAGTATTAAATCTGAACAAACATATGTACAGGTGCTGTGGGGAGGATACGAAGGTAGGGCAGAGGGATGGGGAAGGGGTGAGGGAAAAGGGGGCTTAGTCTGGGATGGCCTCTTGGAGGAGGTGAGCTCTCAGTAGGGCTTTGAAGGGAGGAAGAGAGCCATCTTGGTGGATGTGTGGAGGGAGGGCATTTCAGCCCAGGGGGGTCGTGGGCCGGAGTTCGACGGCGGGACAGGCGAAAACGAGGTACAGTGAGGAGGTTAGGGGCAGAGGAGCGGAGGGTGCGAGCTGGGCTGTAGAAGGAGAGAAGGGAGGTAAGGTAGGAGGGGGCGAGATGATGGAGAGCCTTGAAGCCGAGAGTGAGGAGTCTTTGCTTGGTTGACAGGCAGCCACTGGAGATTTTTAAGGAGGGGAGTAACATTCCTAGAGTGTTTCTGCACAAAGATAATCCTGGCAGCAGCGTGAAGTATAGACTGAAATGGGGAGAGACAGGAGGGTGGGAGATCAGAGAGGAGGCTGATGCAGCAATCCAGTCGGGATAAGATGAGAGATTGAACCAGCAAGGTAGTAGTTTGGATGGAGAGGAAAGGGTGGATCTTGGCGATGTTGTGGAGGTGAGACCGGCAGGTTTTGGTGACGGATTGGTTGTGAGGGGTGAACGAAAGAGCGGAGTCGAAGATGACATCACGTTTGTGGGCTTGTGAGACGGGAAGGATGGTAGTAAGAGCCAAGGAGTCTTGCATAAGGACTTGGAAAACTTTCAATTAGGCTCTCTAGTGGGTGACTCAGGCCTCTATCCTCGACCAATCAGGAGGAGTGGCGAAATCTCACTGTACAGAATTAATGCTGTCATCAAGGAAAATTAGATTCTGTAGTCCCGACGCCAATCACCAGAAATGGAAAGCATCTCCCTGAGTGGACGTCATCACCGGTGCTAATTCTCAGATGGAAACTTGACAAGCTGTGACAGCGAGAAGCAGTGCCCCCTAGTGGAAGGAGACCAGGCTTGGGAGTCAGAGGACCTGAGTTCTAATCCCTGCTCTGCCACTTGTCTATGGTGTGACCTGGGGCCAAGTCACTTCACTACTCGGCACCTCAGTTACCTCGTCTGTAAAATGGGGATTTCATACCTTAATATGTTAATCCAAGGACTTATCCTATCCAGTCTTGTTTACTGTATCAGCCTCCTTGATTCTTCTCTCTCATTCAACATACATATTCAATCAATCACTAAACCCTGTAGGCCCCACCTTCACAACATCACTAAATTCAACTCTTTCCTCTCCATCCAAACTACTACCACATTAATCCAAGCTTCTATCCTATCCTATCTGGGTTTCTCTATCAGCCTCCTTGCTAATCTCCCTGTCTCCTGCCTCAGCCCACTCAAGTCCATACTTCACTTTGCTGCCCGAATCATTTTTCTACAGTAATGTTCAGGCCATGTTTCCCCACTCCTCAAGAACCTAGAATGGTGGCCTACCCACCTCCGCATCAAACTAAAACTCCTTACCGTGAGCTTTAAAGCACTCAATCACCTTGCCCTCTCTTACCTCACCTCAGTATTTTCTAAACACAGCCCAACCTGCACACTTCGCTTCATTAATGCTAATCTTCTCACTGTGTGTCGATCTCGTCTACTGTGCTGCTAACCCATATGTCCATATGCCTCTGGCCTCGAATGCACCCCCTCTTCATATTCGACAGACAATTACTCTTCCTCTTTTCAAAGTTATATTGAAGGCACATCTCATCCAAGAGGCCTTCTGTCACTAAGCCCTCTTTTCTTTTTTCCTTTCCTTCCATTCCCTTCTGCCTACCCAGACTTGCTCCCTTTATTCATCTCCACTCCCAGCTCCACGGAACTTTCCCAAGTGTTTGGTACAGTGCTCTGAGCACAGTAAATGCTCAATAAATACCACGGATCGATAGGTTGATTGAGGAGGCATTATTGGATAAGATCCGAGATTGTCACCTTGGACCAGAAGCCAGTAGTGCTGTAGAAAATGACGAAATCACATTAGAAAACTCCTTATCACAACTTTGAAGTACTCAATCAGCTCCTACCTCCTACCTTACATCACTTATCTCCTACTACAGTCCAGGCCTCTTTCTCCACTCCTGTATCATCAGCTTATTCACCATGCCTCTATCTCATCTTTCACGCCACATACCCCTATCCATCATTCTCCCTTGTCCCACTGCCCCCTTCCATATACACCAGACCACCACTCTCCCCAAGTTCAAAGTGTTTTTAAGGTCACATTTCTTCCAATAGGACTTCCCTGATCAACCCTCCTTTCCCAGCACCCTCTTCCTTCTATATCACCTATGCACTTGAATCTGTGCCCTGTGGGCATTTGATATTCATCCCAAAACACGTATGTACAGAGTTATGTATATAGCCATTTGAAAAATTGATTTTTTTATATCAGTGCCTGTCTCCCCCTCTAGATTGTAAGCTCACTGTGCACAGGGAACCTGTCCGTGGATTCTGCTACATTGTACTCTCCCAAGTTCATTGTGGGCAGGGATTGTATCTATTTACTGTTATGTTGTACTTTCCCAAGCACACAGTACAGTGCTTTACACACAGTGAGTACTCAAGAACTAAGAATGAATGAATGAAGCCCTTAATACAATTCTCTACACACAGTAAGTGCTCAATAAATGTCAGTGATCTGTCAGTCATATTTTTAGAGCGCTTACTGTGTGCAGAGCACTGTACCGAATGCTTGGGAGAGTACACTATAACAATAGAGACTACATGACGAGCTCAGACGGGGACACGGATATTAATATAAATAAATGATTGCAGATATGGATATAAGTGCTGTGGGGCTGGGAGCAGAGATGAATATAGGGAGCCTTGCCCGTTTACCGCTCCTCCTCCTCGTACAGACACCCCAGCTCGGTGTGTAGTAAGAGCTGCTGGCCGGGATTCAGGAAAACATCTCGGGAGGGGAAACCCGCCTGCTGCTATGACTGCGTGACTCCCCCTGTGCCTAGGGGGAGATCAGCCATCAGACCGCTAGGTGTCCAGGGAGGATTGTGCTTCCCGGTCAAACAGCAGTGACCGGGCAGGAGAGCTTTCCAAAAATGTGAAACAGTAACAAAAATAATGATAATGATTGCGATATTTGTTAAGCATTTACAGGGTGTCTAATGAAGCAGTTTTGCCTAGTGGAGAGAGCACGGATCTGGGAGTCAGAAGGACTTGGGTTCTAATCCCAGTTCCTACGCTTGTCTGTTGTATGACCTTGGGCAATCTCCTTTGTTTCTCTTGGCCTCAGTGCCCTCATCTGCAAAATGGGGATTAAAACTGTGAAGCTCAGTTGGGACAGGAACTGTGTCCCACTTGATGAAGTTGGATTTACCACAGTGTTCAGTACAGTGCCTGGTACATAGTAAGCAATAAACAAATACCAGACAGAAGAAGAAGAAAAAAAATACTATTCTTGGTGCTGGGACACAATCTCTGCCTCACGTGTCTAAGTAGGATGGAGAAGAAGAATTGAATCCCCAAATGAGGAAACTGAGACACAGGAAAGTGAAGTGACTTATCCCAGATTGTAAAGCAGGCAATTGGCAGAACCGGGACAAGAGCCCACGTCCTCTGATTTGCAGGGCTGCGGTTCTTCCCCTACCTCACACTGTAATTCACCTATAGCAACCAACAAGACTTAGCAGAAGGAGCCCGGGCCTGGGAGTCAGAGGACCAGGGTTCAAACCCAGACTCTGCTACTTGTCTTATGTGTGACTTTGAACAAATCATTTCACTTCTCTGTGCTTCATTTCCTCCATCTGCAAAATGGGGATTCAATCCCTATTCTCCCTCCTGCTAAGGCTGTAAGCCCCATTTTGGACTTGTGTGATCTTGTATCTACTCCAGCACTTAGTACACTTCTTGGCACATAGTAAGTGCTTAATATTAACAAATACCACAATAATTCTGATCTGAGCCTCAGTCCCTGACAGAAGCACCAAGATACTTGGAGGTTTTTATTATTATCATTATTATTATTATTGTTTCTGTTGTCTACTATGTGCCAGGCACTGTATTAAGTGCTAGGGTGGATATAAGCTAATCAGGTTGGACACAGTCCACGTGGCAAGTGGGGCTCAGAATCGTAATCCCCATTTTACAGATGAGTTAAATGAGGCAAAGACAAGTGAAGTGGTTTGCCCAAATTCACCCAGAGAAAAGTATCAAAGCTGGGATTAGAAGCCAGGTCCTTCTGACTCCCAGGCCCTGGCTCCATCCACTAGGCCAGGTGGGAGGTGGAGGGAAGGGGACAGTTGGGACCCTAGCCTACACTGTGCCCTATTGTCTCATTCATTTATTCATTCATTCATTTATATTTGCTGAGCACTGTGCAGAGCACTGTACTAAGAGCTTGGGAGAATATAATACATCAATAAACAGACACATTCCCTGGGTTGGACTCTGGTCCACAGCATTTGTTATTTGGGAAGCTTCCTTCATGTCCCTTCAGTCAATCAATGTTATTAATCGAGCACCTACTGTGTGTGGAACACTATACTAAGCTTTGGGAGAGTACAATACAGCAGAGTTGGTAGACACGTTCTCTGCCCACAATCAATTGATCAGCAGTACTAATGCAGCGTTTACTGTGTGCAGAGCACTGTACTGAGTGCTTGGGAGAGTGTGATATAAGAGTTGGTAGGCAAGTAAGCTGCCCATAAGGGGCTTACAGTCTAGAAGGGAAGAGAGATATTAAATCCCGTTTTCAAATCCCGGCTCCACCAATTGTCAGCTGTGTGACTTTGGGTATGGCACTTAATTTCTCTGAGCCTCGGTTACCTTATCTGTAAAATGGGGATTAAGACTGTGAGCCCCCCGTGGGACAATCTGATCACCTTGTAACCTGCCCAGCACTTAGAACAGTGTTTTGCATATAGTAAGCACTTAATAAATGTCATAATTATCATTATTAGTATGATTAATAAAATAAATTACAGATATGGAGAAAAGGGCTGTGGGGTTGAGGGGGTGGCGGTCAACACACGGGGCAAATCTAAATGTGAGGGTAACTGAGCAGACCGAACCAAACCCATCTTTGCAATCAATCAATTTTATTTACTGAGAGCTTACTGTGTGCAGAGCACTGGACTAGGCACTTGGGAGAGTACAAAAGAACAGAGTTGCTAGACACATTCCAGTCTTTTAGAAGCAGCTTCTCTATCAATCTGATTCCTCTGGCTGCTCTTATCTGAAATCCTTTGCACCTGTATCATAGATTTCCCTTGCCCAGGGACCAGACTTTCATGCCTTGACCCAAATGAGGTGTGAGATTTCATTTACTCATTCATTCATTCAATCGTATTTAGTGAGCGCTTACTGTGTGCAGAACTGTACTAAGCTCTTGGGACGTACAAGTCAGCAACATAAAGAGACGGTCCCTACCCAACAACAGGCTCACAGTCTAGAAGGGGGAGACAGACAAGAAAACAAGTAGACAGGTGTCAAAACCGTAAGAATAAATAGAATTATAGCTATATGCACATCATTAACAAAATAAATAGAATAGTAAATATGTACAAGTAAAATAAATAGAGTAATAAATCTGTACAAATATATACAAGTCCTGTGGGGAGGGGAAGGAGGTAGGGGGTGTGGGGGATGGGGAGGAGGAGAGGAAAAAGGGGGCTCACACTGGGATAGCAATTCCCAAGCCTCCGCGCAAGGCCCTTCGCTCAACAATCGCATTTATTGAGCACTTACTGCATGCTGTACTAATCGCTTGGGAGAGTACAATATAACAGAGTTGATAGACACATTTCCTGCCCACAAGGAGCTTATAGTTTAACAATAATAATAATGATAATAATAATAATGACGGCATTTGTTTAGTGTTTACTACGTGAAAAGCACTGTTCTAAGCGCTTGGGAGGATACAAAGTGGTCAGTTTATCCCAAGTGGGGCTCACAGTCTTAATCCCCATTTTACAGATGAGGTAACTGAGGCACAGAGAAGTTAGGTGACTTGCCCAAGATCACACAGCTGACAAATTTTGGAGCCGGGATTCGAACTCATGACCTCTGACCCCCAAGCCCGTGTTATTTCCACTCAGGCACGCTGCAATGCATCGTGTCCCTAAGATGAATTTTGAAATCCTCAAAGAGATGAGTGTATCCAGAAAGCAGTGGTCTTCCTTTCCTACCAGGAGCCTTTGGGAATGATTCTGGCACCCTAAGCCCTCTATTTCTTTCTTCTCACCTCTCTGGTTTTGGAGGTCTTTACCCGCCACTGGGATACCCCCAGACTGAAAGCTAGCAACTGCAATTTCAGTTACACCCTCCTCGTGGCTCTGCTGCTCTGATTCTTGTCCTCCCTTGACCCTTGTTGGCCGCTACCTTCCCGGACACCTGCCTCTTACGACAGACAACCTTCGGAGTCATCTTCTCTGTGGCCATTTCCGCCGTGTTGGCCAAGACTGTCACAGTGGTCCTGGCCTTCAGGGCCACCAGGCTGGGGAGCAGAATGAGGACGTGGCTGGGGCCCAGGACGCCTTCCTCCGTCTTCTACATCTGTTCCCTCAACCAAGTGGTCATCAACACTGTCTGGCTGGGGATCTCCCCCCTGTTACCTGACGTGAACGTAGCGTGCGAGGCCGGGGTCATCATCGTCTAGTGCAACGAGGTCTCCACCACTGCCTTCTACTGCGTCCTGGTCTACATGTGGCTCCTGGCCCTGGGCAGCCTCGAGGTGGCATTCCTGGCCCGGAAGCTGCCGGACAACTTCAACGTGGTCAAGTTCAACATGTCCAGCATGCTGGTGTTTTGCAGCGTCTGGGTCTCCTTTCTGCCCACCTACCTGAACACCGAGGGAAAGGCCATGGTGGCCGTGGAGGTCTTCTCCATTGCGGCCTCCGGTGCTGCACTCATCTGCTGCATCTTCGGGCCCAAGGTCTACGTGATCCTGCTGAGGCCGGACAGGAACACCAGAGGGCGGCACCTGGGCGGCAGGAAAGTCCTTAAACCTGGCAAAACCTGGCAAGACATCCAGGGCCAGGTTCCTGGGCATGGGTCCTCAAAGGCGAGGTTTCAAATGCAAGCTGTTCCCACCGACAAATGGAGCCAGGGGCGTCCCCGTTGTTGGGTAGGGACCGTCGTTATATGTTGCCAACTTGTACTTCCCAAGCGCTTAATACAGTGTTCTGAACACAGTAAGCGCTTAATAAATACGATTGAGTGAAATAATGAATGACAGTGTTTCGCGTTAGGTGATTATGCACAGCAGCTTCCTAATCTGTCACTTCCCTTCCTTTCCCTCAGCCTCCAACCTCCCATTCATGGTTGGTCACGAGGGCCTGAGCTCATTTTAGCAGAGTGCCAATCTCCAGGGGGCCGAGGGCAGCACCTCTCACAGGCGGAGGGAGAAAGAGGCAAATCCCTGCTTGTCCAGCCTCGCTCTCCGGGAAATCCCTTGTTGAGTGTGATGTGGCACATCAATCCTAAATCAGTCCCCACCCCGGGCCTCTGATACTCTCCCTTCCAGCTCGGCCCTCTTCCCACCTCCAGTAAATTGAACCCTTAGAGTGTGCAGAGCACTGTACTAAGCTCCTGAGAGAGTATGATATAACAATCTAACAGACACATTCCCTGCCCGTAAAAGGTTTACAGGTTTACAGTCTAGAGGGGGAGACGGACATTAATTTAAATAAATGTATTATGGCTACTTACATGAGTACTGTACATCCCTCTCCTTTGCCCTCCCCCCGACCTACTACACACTGTAGCCCATTCCTCCCTGGCTTCTTTCCTGGTTTCTCCACTTCCATCACGGCCTGTCTCATTCAATCAATCGTAATGATTGAGGACTTACCGTGTGCAGAGCTTGGGAGAGGACAATGCAACAGAGTTGGTAGTCAGTCAGTCTGTCAGTCAGTCAATCATATTTATTGAGTTTTTACTGTGTGCAAAGCACTGTACTAAGGGCCTGCTAGAGTATTATTTAACAATAAACAGACACAGTCCCTGCCAATAGCGAGCTAACAGTACAGAGGAGATAGACATTAATGAATGAATTGAATGAATGAATGAATATTCAGATATGGAAATATATTCTGCGAGGCTGGAAGGGGGAATGAATAAAGGGAGCAAATCAGGGCAACACAGAAGGGAGTTGAAGAAAGGAAAAAAGGGCTTAGGGAAGGCCTCTCAGAAGAGACGTGCCTGAATGGGGGGAGAGTCATTGTCTGTTGGATATGAGGAGGGAGGGCATTCCGGGTTTCGGGCAGGATGTGGGCGAGAGGTCGGCGGTGAGATAGGATAGATCAAGTTGCAGTGAGAAGGTTAGCATGAGAGGAGCGAAGTGCATGGACTGGATTGTTGTAAGAGACTAGCACAGTAAGGTAGGAGGGGCATGGTGAAGGAGTACTTTAAAGTCAATTGTGAGGAGTTTTTGTTTGATGGATGGATGGGCAACCATTGGAGGTTCTTGAGGAGAGCGGAAACATAGGCTGAACGTTTTTTGTAGGAAAGTGACCCGGGCATCAGGATAGCCGAGTGGTCTAAGGCTCCAGACTCAAGCTAACATTTCCCTTAGTTAGGGCTTCGTGTCACTGAATGGAGGCGTGAGTTCGAATCCCACTTCTGACACTCCCTCTGTAAGGCAAAGTTATTTCTTCTCCCTTATTGACACCCATGCCCATTATGCCCGTCAGCTCTTCCGTATATTTAACTCCATTATCGGGCCCCCTGTTCCTCCCCCTCCTCTATCCCTCACCACCAACGATCTGGCCTCCTACTTCAGTAGTTAATTTTACTACTGAAGTTAATTTTAGTAAAATTAACTCCATCAGGTCTGAGCTCCCCAAAGTCACTCCGCCCCCTTCTCCAAACTCCCTGCTCTCAACCTTCTCCTCTACTCTCCCATCCTTCCCAGAAGTAACTTCAGATGAGATCTCCTCCCTCCTCTCAAGTGCTACTCCATCCACCTGTGTTTCAGATCCCATTCCCTCTGATCTTATGAAATCTCTCGCCACTTCCCTCCTCCCCTCCTTAACTTCCATCTTCAACCGCTCACTCTCCACTGGTTCCTTCCCCTCTGCCTTCAAACATGCCCACGTCACCCCTATCCTAAAATAACTCTCTTGACTCCACCTCCAATTCTAGTTATTGCCCTATCTCCCTCCTACCATTCCTTTCCAAACTCCTAGAACGAGTCGTCTACACCCGCTGTCTCGAATTCCTCAATGCCAACTCTCTCTTCGACCCCCTCCAATCTGGCTTCTGTCCCCTACACTTCCACCGGAACTGCCCTATCAAGGGTCACCAATGACCTCCTTCTTGCCAAATCCAACGGCTCCTACTCTAGTCTAATCCTCCTCGACCTCTTAGCTGCCTTCATTCATTCATTCAATCGTATTTATTGAGCACCTACTGTGTGCAAATTACTGTACTAAGCGCTTAATACTGTGGAGCACCCCCTTCTCCTCAACACCCTATCCAACCTTGGCTTTACAGACTCCTGCTCTCCTGGTTTTCCTCTTATCTCTCCGGCCGTTCATTCTCAGTCTCTTTTGTGGGCTCCTCCTCCCGTTCCGATCCCCTTATTGCAGGGGTTCCTCAAGGGCCAGTTCTTGGTCCCCTTCTGTTCTTTATCTACACTCACTCCCTTGGTGACCTCATTCGCTCCCACGGCTCCGACTATCATCTCTACGCTGATGACACCCAAATCTACATCTCTGTCCCTACTCTCTCTCCCTCCCTTCAGGCTCGTGTCTCCTCCTGCCTTCAGGACATCTCCATCTGGATATCTTCCCACCATCCAAAACTCAATATGTCCAAGACTGAACTCCTTATATTCCCTCCAAAACCCTGACCTCTCCCTGACTTTCTCGTCACTGTAGATGGCACTACCATCCTTCCCGTCTCACAAGCCCACAACCTTGTTGTCATCATCGACTCCGCTCTCTCGTTCACTCCTCACATCAAATCAGTCACCACAGCCTGCCTCTGCAACATCGCCATGGTCCGCCGTTTCCTCTACATCCAAACCGCTACCTTGCTGCTTTAATCGCTCATCCTATCCCGACTGGGATTACTGTATCAGCCTCCTCTCTGATCTCCCATCCTCCTGTCTCTCTCTTCAGTCTATACTTCACGCTGCTGCTCGGATCATCTTTGTGCAGAAACGCTATGGACATGTTACTCCCCTCCTCAAAAATCTCCAGTGGCTGCCAATCAACCTACACATCAAGCAAAAACTCCTCACTCTCAGCCTCAGAGCTCTCCATCACCTCACCCCTTCCTACCTCACCTCCCTTCTTTCCTTCTACATCCCAGCCCACACACTCCACTCCTCTGCCACTAACCTCTTCACTGTACCTCGTTCTCGCCTGTCCCGCCGCCGAACCCCGGCCAACGTCCTCCTCCTGGCCTGGAATGCCCTCCCTCCACACATCTGCCAAACTAGCTCTCTTCCTCCATTCAAAGCCCTACTGAGAGCTCACATCCTCCAAGAGGTCTTCCCAGACTAAGCCCCCTTTTTCCTCTCCTCCTCCTCATCCACCCCGCCCCCCTCCTTCTCCTCCCCACAACACCTGTATATATGTTTGTACAGATTTATTACTCTATTTATTTTACTTGTACATATTTACTATTCTATTTATTTTGTTAATGTGGTGCATATAGCTTTATTTCTATTTGTTCTGATGACTTGACACATGTCCACATGTTTTGTTGTATTGTCTGTCTCCCCCTTCTAGACTGTGACCCCCTTGTTGGGTAGGGACGTTCTCTATATGTTGTCAAATTTTACTTCCCAAGCTCGTAGTACATTGCTCTTCCAACAGTAAGCGCTCAATAAAAACGATTAAATGAATGAATGGATAAGGTATGTTCAAGAGTGGGGAGAGACAGGAGGCAGGGATGTCAGCCAGGAGGCTGATACAGTAATCAAGGTGGGATAGGATAAGTGCTTGGATTAATGTAGCAGCAGTTGGGATGAAGAGGAAAGGGGGGATTTTAGCGACGTTTTGAAGGTTGAACCTACAGGATTTAATGATGGATTGAATATGTGGGTTGAATTCATTCATTCATTCAATCGTATGAATGAGAGAGAGGAGTCAAGGATAACACCAAGGTTATGGGCTTGTGAGACAAGAAGGATGATGTTGCCATCTAAACTGATGGGAAAGTCAGGGGGAGGACAGGGCTTGGGTGGGAAGAAAGAAAGTTCTCTTTCAGACATGCGAAGTTTGAGGTGATAGGAGGACATCCAAGGTGAGATGTTTTGAAAGCAGGAGTAAATGTGAGACTGCAGGGAGGGAAAGAGATCACGGCTGGAGATATAAATTTGGTTCCCACCTACTTGGAGGTGTTCGTTGAAGCCTTGAGAGAGAGTGAGTTCTCCAAGGGAGTGGATGTAGATGGAAAAAAGGGGACCCAGAACTAAACCTTAAGAGACACCCACATTTAGCGTGTGGGGTGCAGAGGACGAGTCCATGAAGGAGTCTGAGAATAAGCACCCAGAGAGATAGGAGGAGAACCAGGAGAGGACAGTGTAAGCGAATCTGTGGTTGGAGAGTGTTTCCAGGAGAAGGGGGTAGTCAACCATGTCAAAGGCAGTGGAGAGTTTGAGGGGGATTAGGATGGAGAAGAGGCATTTGTATTTGTCAAGAAGGAGATCAGTTGTGATCTCTGAGAGGGTGGTTTATGTGGAGTGAAGGGGATGGAAGCCAGATTAGACAGGGCCAAGGAGAGAATTGGGGGAGAGGAATTTGAGATACTGGGTGTAGACAACTCGCTCAAGGGGTTTGGAGAGGAATAGTAGGAGGGAAATGGGGGAGCTGGAGTTCTAGTTGTAGCTGGAAACACAGTTGGAGGGAGCTGTGGCATCAGGGGAGGGGTTTTTAGGATAGGAGTGACATGGGCATGTGAGAAAGCCATGGGGAGGAAGCTATTGGAGAGCAAAAAGTTGAAAATGGTGGTTAGGGAGGGAATAAAGGAGAGAGCAAGGGTTTTGATAAGGAGTGAAGAAATGGGGTCGGATGTGAATGGGGAAAGGATAGATTTTGAGAGAAGGCAGGAGATCCCTTCTAGAGTTAATGCTGAGAAGGGAGAGTAGAATTAGGGGCCATAGGTGGGAGGGACTGGGGAGGGGCATGGAAGATTTTAGAGAGATCACACCTGACTGCAGGGGAGACAGGGAGATCAGGGCTGGAGATGTAGAATTGTCTGTCGGATTTGAAGATGGAGGACATTCCAGGCAAGAGGTAGGACGTGGGCGAGAGGTCAGTGAGAAGATAGACGAGATCAAGGTACAGTGAGTAGGTTGGCATTAGAGGAGTGAAATGTGTAGGTTGAGTTATAGTAAGAGAGAAGGGAGGTGAGGTAGGAGGGGGCAAGGTGATTGTGTGCTTGAAAGCCGTTAGCATCACTAATCATACCTACTTGTCTATGTGCCTGTTTAAGATGGTTAATGCCTATCTATCTATGTATCTAAAATGCATACATGTATATATTTTGCTGTCACTATGTCACCAGCATATGTCATTATATGAAGGACAACGATGCATATGTATATGTACATGACTACTAGATGTACATATGATTAGTTTTATATATGTATAAATACATATATTTGTATATATTAAATTCGTGTGTATATATATAGAAATAATGTGTCATTGCCCTGTTTAATCCAGTATGACACCAATGACAGGTTTTTTTATGATTTTTGTGCAGCGCTACCTATATGTCAGGCACTTTACAAAACGCTGGGAATAGTAGAAGCTCATCAGGTTGGACACTGTCTACTCCAAATGGGGCTCACTGTTTTAATCCCCATTTGACAGATGAGGAAATTGAAGCACAGAGAAGTGAAGTGATTTGCCCAAGATCACACAGCTGACAGGTGATGGAGCCAGAATTAGCAGCCAGGTCCTGTGACTCTCAGGCTAGTGCTCCATCCACTAGGCCATGCTGCTTCATTTTGGAGTAATGGCCCAATGAGGCTTGTTGCCAAGGGAAAGAATTTCAGAGCATTCCACTGGGCCTGAACCTGCCAGAGATCAATCAATCAATCAGTGATATTTATTGAGTACAAGAGAAATTAGAAGACATGTTCCCTGCCCATAATGAGTTTACAGTCTAGAGGGATAACAATAATAATAATAATAATGGTATCTGTTAAGCATTTAATCAATCAATCAATCAATCAATCAATCGTATTTATTGAGCGCTTACTATGTGCAGAGCACTGTACTAAGCGCTTGGGAAGTACAAATTGGCATCACATAGAGACAGTCCCTACCCAACAGTGGACCAAGGTACATATGTACAACATTTACTATGTGCCATGCTCTGTTCTAAGCACTGGGGTAGATACAAGGTAATCAGGTTGTCCCACGTGAAGCTAACAGTCTTAATCCCCATTCTACAGATAAGGTAACTGAGGCCCAGAGAAGTTAAGTGACTTGCCCAAAATCACACAGCTGACAGGTGGCGGAGATGGGATTAGAACCCACGACCTCTGAGCCTGTGCTCTTTGCACTAAGCCACACGGCTTCCCCTAATACCTGCATGCCAATACTGAGAGCAATTTCTGCGGTGGGAATTTTTATTTTCAAGCTGTATTTTTTCATTTCAAATTATTTTTCCACTGGTATACCATAATTAACCCCGAAGTACAAAAATTGGGCTAAGCGTCTATGGTGAATGACATACTTTAGCTCATAAGAGGGAAATATATATTTTAAATATTGAGCAAACCTAATAATAGGAACCCACAAAGGAGACTGAGAATAAACGGACGGAGAGCTAAGAGGAGAACCAGGAGAGGACAGAGTCTGTGAAGCCAAGTTTGGACAGCGTTTGAGGAGAAAGCGGTGGTCCACAGTATCAAAGGATAAGTCGTTTCTATGCACTTACTAAATTCCCTTATTGATTCTATAAGCTTGTGTCTTCTACCCCAGCACTTAATACAATGCCTGACACACAGTAAGCCCTTGCAAATACCACAGTTATTATTATTATTGTACTTTGCTTTAGTGTTTGATAGTTCCACCTTTCCTTGTGTGTCTTCTCTTCCCTCATGAATTGTGATCCCTTTGAGGGCTAGGGTTTGTTTCTAATTCTCACCCACGTATTTTTTCCCACCACTTCGTACTGTGCTTTTCCTCACAGCAAGCACCTAAACAAATAGTACCTCTACTACTTTCTCATGACAATTATTTTCCCAAATCATTTAGCTACAAAAATTCCGTTCGCCCTACTTTCTTTGCCCATCCACCTCCGCATCAAATAGAAACTACTTATCATCGACCTTAGAGCACTCATTCACCTCGCCCTCTCCTACCTTACCTCCCTGATTTCCCACTACAATCCAGACTGCACACTTCGTTCCTCTAACGCCAACCTACCCACTGACCCTTGATCTCATCTATCTCACCACCGACCTCTCACCCACATCTTGCCTCTGGCCTGGAACGCCCTCCCTCTTCATATCCAACAGAACACCGCTCTCCCCACCTTCAACTGCTTAATAGGCCTTCCCAAAATAAACCCTCATTACCTCTTCATGCACTCCCTTCTGTGTCACCCTTGCACTTTGATTTGTTCCCTGTATTCACCCCTCCCACAGGGCCACAGTGCTTACGTGGGATGTATGAGGCAGGGTCTACTTCTGATCTGATTATTTTGTATCCACAATACTACCTGGCACAGTTAATCAATGGTATTTACTAAGCGTTTACTGTGTGCGGAATCCTGTATTAAGCATTAGGGAGAGTTCAGTAGAGTTGGTAGACACGATTCTTGACTCAAGGAGCTTACAGTCTGGTGGAGGAGTTTACAATAATAATGGTATTTGTCATTATGACATTTGTTAAGCATTTCCTATATGTCCAACATTGTTCTAGGTGCTGTGGTAGATACAGGCTAATCAGGTTAGACAGAGTCCATGCGCCCTCTGACATTCACAGTCTACGTAGGAGGGAGGAAAAGTAATGAATCCCCATGTTACAGATGAGGAAACTGAGGCCCAGAGAAGTTAATTGACTTGCCCAAAGTCACCCAGCAAGCAATTTTCAAAGCCGGGTTTGGAACCCAGGTCTTCTGATTCCCAGGACCATGTTAGTTCGACTAGGCCATACTGCTTCTCACTTGAGTGCTCATAACCAATCAGACAAGCTCTGTGTGCAGAGCATTATACTAAGCAGTTGGGAAAGTACAATACAACAGAGTTGGTAGATGCAATCCCTGCCCACAAGGAGTTTACAGTCCGCAAGTGGAGATAGACATTAAAATAAATTACTAATAGGGGAAATAGTGAAGTATAAAGGCTCTACATAAATGCCATGGGCCTGAGGTGAGTATCAAAGGTCTTAAAGAGTTCAGAGCCAAGTGCATAGTCATAATTCATTCCTT